>NW_027308246.1:25000-102500 GCF_047496885.1 Scyliorhinus torazame
AGTAAATGTTATGAAATTCTATGTCCTGGGAGTGTTTGATGGGGACAGTGTAGAGGGAGCTTTACTCTGCATCTAACCCCGTGCTGTACCTGTCCTGGGAGTGTTTGATGGGGACAGTGTAGAGGGTGCTTTACTCTGGATCTAACACCGTGCTATACCTGTCCTGGGAATGTTTGTTGGGGAAAGTGTGGAGGAGTGTTTGATGGGGACAGTGTGGAGGAGCGTTTGATGGCGACAGTGTGGAGGAGAGTTTGATGGGGACAGTGTGGAGGAGTGTTTGATGGGGACAGTGTGGAGGAGTGATTGATGGGGACTGTGTGGAGGAGTGTTTGATGGGGACAGTGTGGAGGAGTGTTTGATGGGGACAGTGTGGAGGAGTGTTTGATGGGGTCGTGTGGAGGAGTATTTGATGGGGACAGTGTGGAGGAGTGTTTGATGGGGACAGTGTGGAGGAGTGTTTGATGGGGACAGTGTGGAGGAGTATTTGATGGGAACAGTGTAAAGGAGTATTTGATGGGGACAGTGAGGAGGAGTGTTTGATGGGGACAGTGTGGAGGAGTGTTTGATGGGGACAGTGTGGAGGAGTGTTTGATGGGGACAGTGTGGAGGAGTGTTTGATGGGGAAAGTGTGGAGGAGTGTTTGATGGGGAAAGTGTGGAGGAGTGTTTGATGGGGACAGTGTGGAGGAGTGTTTGATGGGACAGTGAGGAGGACTGTTTGATGGGGACAGTGTGGAGGAGTGTTTGATGGGGACAGTGTGGAGGAGTGTTTGATGGGGACAGTGTGGAGGAGTGTTTAATGGGGACACTGTGGAGGAGTGTTTAATGGGGACACTGTGGAGGAGTATTTGATGGGGACAGTGTGGAGGAGAGTTTGATGGGGACACTGTGGAGGAGAGTTTGATGGGGACAGTGTGGAGGAGTGTTTGATGGGGACAGTGTGGAGGGGTGTTTCATGGGGACAGTGTGGAGGAGTGCTTGATGGGGACAGTGTGGAGGAGTATTTGATGGGGACAGTGCACAGGAGTGTTTGATGGGGACAGTGTGGAGGAGTGTTTGATGGGGACAGTGTGGAGGAATGTATGATGGGGACAGTGTGGAGGAGCGTTTGATGGGGACAGTGTGGAGGAGTGTTTGATGGGGACAGTGTGGAGGAGGTTTTGATGGGGACAGTGCGGAGGAGTGTTTGATGGGGACAGCGTGGAGGAGTGTTTGATGGGGACAGTTTGGAGGAGTGTTTGATGGGGACAGTGTGGAGGGGTGTTTGATGGGGGCAGTGTGGAGGAGTGTTTGATGGGGACAGTGTGGAGGAGTGTTTCATGGGGACACTGTGGAGGAGTGTTTGATGGGGACACTGTGGAGGAGTGTTTGATGGGGACAGTGTGGAGGAGTGTTTGATGGGGACAGTGTGGAGGAGTGTTTGATGGGGACAGTGTGGAGGAGTGTTTGATGGGGACAGTGTGGAGGAGTGTTTGATGGGGACAGTGTGGAGGAGTGTTTGATGGGGACAGTGTGGAGGAGTGTTTGATGGGGACAGTTTGGAGGAGTGTTTGATGGGGACAGTGTGGAGGAGTATTTGATGGGGACAGTGTGGAGGAGTGTTTGATGGGGACAGTGTGGAGGAGTGTTTGATGGGGACACTGTGGAGGAGCGTTTGATGGGGACACTGTGGAGGAGCGTTTGATGGGGACAGTGTGGAGGAGCGTTTGATGGGGACAGTGTGAAGGAATGTTTGATGGGGACAGTGTAGAGGGAGCTTTACTCTGCATCTAACCCCGTGCTGTACCTGTCCTGGGAGTGTTTGATGGGGACAGTGTAGAGGGTGCTTTACTCTGGATCAAACACCGTGCTATACCTGTCCTGGGAATGTTTGTTGGGGAAAGTGTGGAGGAGTGTTTGATGGGGACACTGTGGAGGAGTGTTTGATGGGGACACTGTGGAGGATTGTTTGATGGGGACAGTGTGGAGGAGTGTTTGATGGGGACAGTGTGGAGGAGTGTTTGATGGGGACAGTGTGGAGGAGTGTTTGATGGGGAGAGTGTGGAGGAGTGTTTGATGGGGACAGTGTGGAGGAGTGTTTGATGGGGACAGTGTTGATGAGGGTTTGATGGGGACAGTGTGGAGGAGGGTTTCATGGGGACACTGTGGAGGAGTGTTTGATGGGGACAGTGTGGAGGAGTGTTTGATGGGGACAGTGTGGAGGAGTGTTTGATGGGGACAGTGTGGAGGAGTGTTTGATGGGGACACTGTGGAGGAGTGTTTGATGGGGACAGTGTGGAGGAGTGTTTGATGGGGACAGTGTTGATGAGGGTTTGATGGGGACAGTATGGAGGAGCGTTTGATGGGGACAGTGTGGAGGAGCGTTTGATGGGGACAGTGTGGAGGAGTGTTTGATGGGGACAGTGTGGAGGAGTGTTTGATGGGGACAGTGTGGAGGAGTGTTTGATGGGGACAGTGTTGAGGAGTGCTTGATGGTGACAGTGTAGAGGAGTGTTTGATGGGGACAGTGTGGAGGAGTGTTTGATGGGGACAGTGTGGAGGAGTGTTTGATGGGGACAGTGTGGAGGAATATCTGATGGGGACAGTGTGGAGGAGTGTTTGATGGGGTCGGTGTAGAGGAGTGTTTGATGGGGACAGTGTGGAGGAGTGTTTGATGGGGACAGTGTGGAGGAGTGTTTGATGGGAACAGTGTAGATGAGGGTTTGATGGGGACAGTGTGGAGGAGTGTTTGATGGGGACAGTGTGGAGGAGTGTTTGATGGGGACAGTGTGGAGGAGTGTTTGATGGGGACAGTGTGGAGGAGTGTTTGATGGGGACAGTGTGGAGGAGTGTTTGATGGGGACAGTGTAGAGGAGTGTTTGATGGCGACAGCGTGGAGGAGTGTTTGATGGGGACAGTGTGGAGGAGTGTTTGATGGGGCAGTGTGGAGGAGTGTTTGATGGGGACAGTGTAGAGCAGTGTTTGATGGGGACAGTGTGGAGGAGTGTTTGATGGGGACAGTGTGGGAGAGTGTTTGATGGGGACAGTGTGGAGGGGTGTTTGATGGGGACAGTGTGGGGGAGTGTTTGATGGGGACAGTGTGGGGGAGTGTTTGATGGGGACAGTGTGGAGGAGTGTTTGATGGGGACAGTGTGGAGGAGTGTTTGATGGGGACAGTGTGGGGGAGTGTTTGATGGGGACAGTGTGGAGGAGTGTTTGATGGAGACAGTGTGGAGGAGTGTTTGATGGGGACAGTATGGAGGAGTGTTTGATGGGGACAGTGTGGAGGAGTGTTTGATGGGGACAGTGTGGGGGAGTGTTTGATGGGGACAGTGTGGAGGAGTGTTTGATGGGGACAGTGTGGAGGGGTGTTTGATGGGGACAGTGTGGGAGAGTGTTTGATGGGGACAGTGTGGAGGGGTGTTTGATGGGGACAGTGTGGGGGAGTGTTTGATGGGGACAGAGTGGGGGAGTGTTTGATGGGGACAGTGTGGAGGAGTGTTTGATGGGGACAGTGTGGAGGAGTGTTTGATGGGGACAGTGTGGGGGAGTGTTTGATGGGGACAGTGTGGAGGAGTGTTTGAGATAGACAGTGTGGAGGAGTGTTTGATGGGGACAGTATGGAGGAGTGTTTGATGGGGACAGTGTGGAGGAGTGTTTGATGGGGACAGTGTGGGGGAGTGTTTGATGGGACAGTGTGGAGGATGTTTGATGGGGACAGTGTGGAGGAGTGTTTGATGGGGACAGTGTGGAGGGGTGTTTGATGGGGACAGTGTGGAGGAGGGTTTGATGGGGACAGTGTGGAGGAGTGTTTGATGGGGACAGTGTGGAGGAGTGTTTGCTGGGGACAGTGTGGAGGAGTGTTTGATGGGGACAGTGTGGAGGAGTGTTTGATGGGGACAGTGTGGAGGAGTGTTTGATGGGGACAGTGTGGAGGAGAGTTTGATGGGGACAGTGTGGAGGAGTGTTTGATGGGGACAGTGTAGAGGAGTGTTTGATGGCGACAGCGTGGAGGAGTGTTTGGTGGGGACAGTGTGGAGGAGTGTTTGATGGGGACAGTGTGGAGGAATGTATGATGGGGACAGTGTGGAGGAGCGTTTGATGGGGACAGTGTGGAGGAGTGTTTGATGGGGACAGTGTGGAGGAGGTTTTGATGGGGACAGTGCGGAGGAGTGTTTGATGGGGACAGCGTGGAGGAGTGTTTGATGGGGACAGTTTGGAGGAGTGTTTGATGGGGACAGTGTGGAGGGGTGTTTGATGGGGGCAGTGTGGAGGAGTGTTTGATGGGGACAGTGTGGAGGAGTGTTTCATGGGGACACTGTGGAGGAGTGTTTGATGGGAACACTGTGGAGGAGTGTTTGATGGGGACAGTGTGGAGGAGTGTTTGATGGGGACAGTGTGGAGGAGTGTTTGATGGGGACAGTGTGGAGGAGTGTTTGATGGGGACAGTGTGGAGGAGTGTTTGATGGGGACAGTGTTGATGAGGGTTTGATGGGGACAGTGTGGAGGAGGGTTTCATGGGGACACTGTGGAGGAGTGTTTGATGGGGACAGTGTGGAGGAGTGTTTGATGGGGACAGTGTGGAGGAGTGTTTGATGTGGACAGTGTGGAGGATTGTTTAATGGGGACAGTGTGGAGGAGTGTTTGATGGGGACAGTGTGGAGGAGTGTTTGATGGGGACAGTGTTGATGAGGGTTTGATGGGGACAGTATGGAGGAGCGTTTGATGGGGACAGTGTGGAGGAGCGTTTGATGGGGACAGTGTGGAGGAGTGTTTGATGGGGACAGTGTGGAGGAGTGTTTGATGGGGACAGTGTGGAGGAGTGTTTGATGGGGACAGTGTGGAGGAGTGTTTGATGGGGACAGTGTGGAGGAGAGTTTGATGGGGACAGTTTGGAGGAGTGTTTGATGGGGACAGTGTGGAGGAGTATTTGATGGGGACAGTGTGGAGGAGTGTTTGATGGGGACAGTGTGGAGGAGTGTTTGATGGGGACACTGTGGAGGAGCGTTTGATGGGGACACTGTGGAGGAGCGTTTGATGGGGACAGTGTGGAGGAGCGTTTGATGGGGACAGTGTGAAGGAATGTTTGATGGGGACAGTGTAGAGGGAGCTTTACTCTGCATCTAACCCCGTGCTGTACCTGTCCTGGGAGTGTTTGATGGGGACAGTGTAGAGGGTGCTTTACTCTGGATCAAACACCGTGCTATACCTGTCCTGGGAATGTTTGTTGGGGAAAGTGTGGAGGAGTGTTTGATGGGGACACTGTGGAGGAGTGTTTGATGGGGACACTGTGGAGGATAGTTTGATGGGGACAGTGTGGAGGAGTGTTTGATGGGGACAGTGTGGAGGAGTGTTTGATGGCGACAGCGTGGAGGAGTGTTTGATGGGGACAGTGTGGAGGAGTGTTTGATGGGGCAGTGTGGAGGAGTGTTTGATGGGGACAGTGTAGAGCAGTGTTTGATGGGGACAGTGTGGAGGAGTGTTTGATGGGGACAGTGTGGGAGAGTGTTTGATGGGGACAGTGTGGAGGGGTGTTTGATGGGGACAGTGTGGGGGAGTGTTTGATGGGGACAGTGTGGGGGAGTGTTTGATGGGGACAGTGTGGAGGAGTGTTTGATGGGGACAGTGTGGAGGAGTGTTTGATGGGGACAGTGTGGGGGAGTGTTTGATGGGGACAGTGTGGAGGAGTGTTTGATGGAGACAGTGTGGAGGAGTGTTTGATGGGGACAGTATGGAGGAGTGTTTGATGGGGACAGTGTGGAGGAGTGTTTGATGGGGA
Organism: Scyliorhinus torazame; assembly: GCF_047496885.1. NCBI lineage: Eukaryota > Metazoa > Chordata > Chondrichthyes > Carcharhiniformes > Scyliorhinidae > Scyliorhinus > Scyliorhinus torazame. The sequence goes on from NW_027308246.1 coordinate 30,758, forward strand.
CAGTGTGGGGGAGTGTTTGATGGGACAGTGTGGAGGATGTTTGATGGGGACAGTGTGGAGGAGTGTTTGATGGGGACAGTGTGGAGGGGTGTTTGATGGGGACAGTGTGGGAGAGTGTTTGATGGGGACAGTGTGGAGGGGTGTTTGATGGGGACAGTGTGGGGGAGTGTTTGATGGGGACAGAGTGGGGGAGTGTTTGATGGGGACAGTGTGGAGGAGTGTTTGATGGGGACAGTGTGGAGGAGTGTTTGATGGGGACAGTGTGGGGGAGTGTTTGATGGGGACAGTGTGGAGGAGTGTTTGATGGAGACAGTGTGGAGGAGTGTTTGATGGGGACAGTATGGAGGAGTGTTTGATGGGGACAGTGTGGAGGAGTGTTTGATGGGGACAGTGTGGGGGAGTGTTTGATGGGACAGTGTGGAGGATGTTTGATGGGGACAGTGTGGAGGAGTGTTTGATGGGGACAGTGTGGAGGGGTGTTTGATGGGGACAGTGTGGAGGAGGGTTTGATGGGGACAGTGTGGAGGAGTGTTTGATGGGGACAGTGTGGAGGAGTGTTTGCTGGGGACAGTGTGGAGGAGTGTTTGATGGGGACAGTGTGGGGGAGTGTTTGATGGGGACAGTGTGGAGGAGTGTTTGATGGAGACAGTGTGGAGGAGTGTTTGATGGGGACAGTGTGGAGGAGTGTTTGATAGGGACAGTGTGGAGGAGTGTTTGATGGGGACAGTGTGGAGGAGTGTTTGATGGGGACAGTGTGGAGGAGAGTTTGATGGGGACAGTGTGGAGGAGTGTTTGATGGGGACAGTGTAGAGGAGTGTTTGATGGCGACAGCGTGGAGGAGTGTTTGGTGGGGACAGTGTGGAGGAGTGTTTGATGGGGACAGTGTGGAGGAGTGTTTGATGGGGACAGTGTGGAGGATTGCTTGATGGGGACAGTGTGGAGGAGTATTTGATGGGGACAGTGCACAGGAGTGTTTGATGGGGACAGTGTGGAGGAGTGTTTGATGGGGACAGTGTGGAGGAATGTATGATGGGGACAGTGTGGAGGAGCGTTTGATGGGGACAGTGTGGAGGAGTGTTTGATGGGGACAGTGTGGAGGAGGTTTTGATGGGGACAGTGCGGAGGAGTGTTTGATGGGGACAGCGTGGAGGAGTGTTTGATGGGGACAGTTTGGAGGAGTGTTTGATGGGGACAGTGTGGAGGGGTGTTTGATGGGGGCAGTGTGGAGGAGTGTTTGATGGGGACAGTGTGGAGGAGTGTTTCATGGGGACACTGTGGAGGAGTGTTTGATGGGGACACTGTGGAGGAGTGTTTGATGGGGACAGTGTGGAGGAGTGTTTGATGGGGACAGTGTGGAGGAGTGTTTGATGGGGACAGTGTGGAGGAGTGTTTGATGGGGACAGTGTGGAGGAGTGTTTGATGGGGACAGTGTGGAGGAGTGTTTGATGGGGACAGTGTTGATGAGGGTTTGATGGGGACAGTGTGGAGGAGGGTTTCATGGGGACACTGTGGAGGAGTGTTTGATGGGGACAGTGTGGAGGAGTGTTTGATGGGGACAGTGTGGAGGAGTGTTTGATGGGGACAGTGTGGAGGATTGTTTAATGGGGACAGTGTGGAGGAGTGTTTGATGGGGACAGTGTGGAGGAGTGTTTGATGGGGACAGTGTTGATGAGGGTTTGATGGGGACAGTATGGAGGAGCGTTTGATGGGGACAGTGTGGAGGAGCGTTTGATGGGGACAGTGTGGAGGAGTGTTTGATGGGGACAGTGTGGAGGAGTGTTTGATGGGGACAGTGTGGAGGAGTGTTTGATGGGGACAGTGTGGAGGAGTGTTTGATGGGGACAGTGTGGAGGAGAGTTTGATGGGGACAGTTTGGAGGAGTGTTTGATGGGGACAGTGTGGAGGAGTATTTGATGGGGACAGTGTGGAGGAGTGTTTGATGGGGACAGTGTGGAGGAGTGTTTGATGGGGACACTGTGGAGGAGCGTTTGATGGGGACACTGTGGAGGAGCGTTTGATGGGGACAGTGTGGAGGAGCGTTTGATGGGGACAGTGTGAAGGAATGTTTGATGGGGACAGTGTAGAGGGAGCTTTACTCTGCATCTAACCCCGTGCTGTACCTGTCCTGGGAGTGTTTGATGGGGACAGTGTAGAGGGTGCTTTACTCTGGATCAAACACCGTGCTATACCTGTCCTGGGAATGTTTGTTGGGGAAAGTGTGGAGGAGTGTTTGATGGGGACACTGTGGAGGAGTGTTTGATGGGGACACTGTGGAGGATAGTTTGATGGGGACAGTGTGGAGGAGTGTTTGATGGGGACAGTGTGGAGGAGTGTTTGATGGGGACAGTGTGGAGGAGTGTTTGATGGGGACAGTGTGGAGGAGTGTTTGATAGGGACAGTGTGGAGGAGTGTTTGATGGGGACAGTGTTGATGAGGGTTTGATGGGGACAGTGTGGAGGAGGGTTTCATGGGGACACTGTGGAGGAGTGTTTGATGGGGACAGTGTGGAGGAGTGTTTGATGGGGACAGTGTGGAGGAGTGTTTGATGGGGACAGTGTGGAGGAGTGTTTGATGGGGACACTGTGGAGGAGTGTTTGATGGGGACAGTGTGGAGGAGTGTTTGATGGGGACAGTGTTGATGAGGGTTTGATGGGGACAGTATGGAGGAGCGTTTGATGGGGACAGTGTGGAGGAGCGTTTGATGGGGACAGTGTGGAGGAGTGTTTGATGGGGACAGTGTGGAGGAGTGTTTGATGGGGACAGTGTGGAGGAGTGTTTGATGGGGACAGTGTTGAGGAGTGCTTGATGGTGACAGTGTAGAGGAGTGTTTGATGGGGACAGTGTGGAGGAGTGTTTGATGGGGACAGTGTGGAGGAATATCTGATGGGGACAGTGTGGAGGAGTGTTTGATGGGGACAGTGTGGAGGAGTGTTTGATGGGGACAGTGTGGAGGAGTGTTTGATGGGGACAGTGTGGAGGAGTGTTTGATGGGGACAGTGTGGAGGAGTGTTTGATGGGGACAGTGTAGAGGAGTGTTTGATGGCGACAGCGTGGAGGAGTGTTTGATGGGGACAGTGTGGAGGAGTGTTTGATGGGGACAGTGTGGAGGAGTGTTTGATGGGGACAGTGTAGAGCAGTGTTTGATGGGGACAGTGTGGAGGAGTGTTTGATGGGGACAGTGTGGGAGAGTGTTTGATGGGGACAGTGTGGAGGGGTGTTTGATGGGGACAGTGTGGGGGAGTGTTTGATGGGGACAGTGTGGGGGAGTGTTTGATGGGGACAGTGTGGAGGAGTGTTTGATGGGGACAGTGTGGAGGAGTGTTTGATGGGGACAGTGTGGGGGAGTGTTTGATGGGGACAGTGTGGAGGAGTGTTTGATGGAGACAGTGTGGAGGAGTGTTTGATGGGGACAGTATGGAGGAGTGTTTGATGGGGACAGTGTGGAGGAGTGTTTGATGGGGACAGTGTGGGGGAGTGTTTGATGGGACAGTGTGGAGGATGTTTGATGGGGACAGTGTGGAGGAGTGTTTGATGGGGACAGTGTGGAGGGGTGTTTGATGGGGACAGTGTGGAGGAGGGTTTGATGGGGACAGTGTGGAGGAGTGTTTGATGGGGACAGTGTGGAGGAGTGTTTGCTGGGGACAGTGTGGAGGAGTGTTTGATGGGGACAGTGTGGGGGAGTGTTTGATGGGGACAGTGTGGAGGAGTGTTTGATGGAGACAGTCTGGAGGAGTGTTTGATGGGGACAGTGTGGAGGAGTGTTTGATAGGGACAGTGTGGAGGAGTGTTTGATGGGGACAGTGTGGAGGAGTGTTTGATGGGGACAGTGTGGAGGAGTGTTTGATGGGGACAGTGTGGAGGAGTGTTTGATGGGGACAGTGTGGAGGAGTGTTTGATGGGGACAGTGTGGAGGAGTGTTTGATAGGGACAGTGTGGAGGAGTGTTTGATGGGGACAGTGTTGATGAGGGTTTGATGGGGACAGTGTGGAGGAGGGTTTCATGGGGACACTGTGGAGGAGTGTTTGATGGGGACAGTGTGGAGGAGTGTTTGATGGGGACAGTGTGGAGGAGTGTTTGATGGGGACAGTGTGGAGGAGTGTTTGATGGGGACACTGTGGAGGAGTGTTTGATGGGGACAGTGTGGAGGAGTGTTTGATGGGGACAGTGTTGATGAGGGTTTGATGGGGACAGTATGGAGGAGCGTTTGATGGGGGCAGTGTGGAGGAGCGTTTGATGGGGACAGTGTGGAGGAGTGTTTGATGGGGACAGTGTGGAGGAGTGTTTGATGGGGACAGTGTGGAGGAGTGTTTGATGGGGACAGTGTTGAGGAGTGCTTGATGGTGACAGTGTAGAGGAGTGTTTGATGGGGACAGTGTGGAGGAGTGTTTGATGGGGACAGTGTGGAGGAATATCTGATGGGGACAGTGTGGAGGAGTGTTTGATGGGGACAGTGTAGAGCAGTGTTTGATGGGGACAGTGTGGAGGAGTGTTTGATGGGCACAGTGTGGGAGAGTGTTTGATGGGGACAGTGTGGAGGGGTGTTTGATGGGGACAGTGTGGGGGAGTGTTTGATGGGGACAGTGTGGGGGAGTGTTTGATGGGGACAGTGTGGAGGAGTGTTTGATGGGGACAGTGTGGAGGAGTGTTTGATGGGGACAGTGTGGGGGAGTGTTTGATGGGGACAGTGTGGAGGAGTGTTTGATGGAGACAGTGTGGAGGAGTGTTTGATGGGGACAGTATGGAGGAGTGTTTGATGGGGACAGTGTGGAGGAGTGTTTGATGGGGACAGTGTGGGGAGTGTTTGATGGGACAGTGTGGAGGATGTTTGATGGGGACAGTGTGGAGGAGTGTTTGATGGGGACAGTGTGGAGGGGTGTTTGATGGGGACAGTGTGGAGGAGGGTTTGATGGGGACAGTGTGGAGGAGTGTTTGATGGGGACAGTGTGGAGGAGTGTTTGATGGGGACAGTGTGGGGGAGTGTTTGATGGGACAGTGTGGAGGATGTTTGATGGGGACAGTGTGGAGGAGTGTTTGATGGGGACAGTGTGGAGGGGTGTTTGATGGGGACAGTGTGGAGGAGGGTTTGATGGGGACAGTGTGGAGGAGTGTTTGATGGGGACAGTGTGGAGGAGTGTTTGCTGGGGACAGTGTGGAGGAGTGTTTGATGGGGACAGTGTGGGGGAGTGTTTGATGGGGACAGTGTGGAGGAGTGTTTGATGGAGACAGTCTGGAGGAGTGTTTGATGGGGACAGTGTGGAGGAGTGTTTGATAGGGACAGTGTGGAGGAGTGTTTGATGGGGACAGTGTGGAGGAGTGTTTGATGGGGACAGTGTGGAGGAGTGTTTGATGGGGACAGTGTGGAGGAGTGTTTGATGGGGACAGTGTGGAGGAGTGTTTGATGGGGACAGTGTGGAGGAGTGTTTGATAGGGACAGTGTGGAGGAGTGTTTGATGGGGACAGTGTTGATGAGGGTTTGATGGGGACAGTGTGGAGGAGGGTTTCATGGGGACACTGTGGAGGAGTGTTTGATGGGGACAGTGTGGAGGAGTGTTTGATGGGGACAGTGTGGAGGAGTGTTTGATGGGGACAGTGTGGAGGAGTGTTTGATGGGGACACTGTGGAGGAGTGTTTGATGGGGACAGTGTGGAGGAGTGTTTGATGGGGACAGTGTTGATGAGGGTTTGATGGGGACAGTATGGAGGAGCGTTTGATGGGGGCAGTGTGGAGGAGCGTTTGATGGGGACAGTGTGGAGGAGTGTTTGATGGGGACAGTGTGGAGGAGTGTTTGATGGGGACAGTGTGGAGGAGTGTTTGATGGGGACAGTGTTGAGGAGTGCTTGATGGTGACAGTGTAGAGGAGTGTTTGATGGGGACAGTGTGGAGGAGTGTTTGATGGGGACAGTGTGGAGGAATATCTGATGGGGACAGTGTGGAGGAGTGTTTGATGGGGACAGTGTAGAGCAGTGTTTGATGGGGACAGTGTGGAGGAGTGTTTGATGGGCACAGTGTGGGAGAGTGTTTGATGGGGACAGTGTGGAGGGGTGTTTGATGGGGACAGTGTGGGGGAGTGTTTGATGGGGACAGTGTGGGGGAGTGTTTGATGGGGACAGTGTGGAGGAGTGTTTGATGGGGACAGTGTGGAGGAGTGTTTGATGGGGACAGTGTGGGGGAGTGTTTGATGGGGACAGTGTGGAGGAGTGTTTGATGGAGACAGTGTGGAGGAGTGTTTGATGGGGACAGTATGGAGGAGTGTTTGATGGGGACAGTGTGGAGGAGTGTTTGATGGGGACAGTGTGGGGAGTGTTTGATGGGACAGTGTGGAGGATGTTTGATGGGGACAGTGTGGAGGAGTGTTTGATGGGGACAGTGTGGAGGGGTGTTTGATGGGGACAGTGTGGAGGAGGGTTTGATGGGGACAGTGTGGAGGAGTGTTTGATGGGGACAGTGTGGAGGAGTGTTTGCTGGGGACAGTGTGGAGGAGTGTTTGATGGGGACAGTGTGGGGGAGTGTTTGATGGGGACAGTGTGGAGGAGTGTTTGATGGAGACAGTCTGGAGGAGTGTTTGATGGGGACAGTGTGGAGGAGTGTTTGATAGGGACAGTGTGGAGGAGTGTTTGATGGGGACAGTGTGGAGGAGTGTTTGATGGGGACAGTGTGGAGGAGTGTTTGATGGGGACAGTGTGGAGGAGTGTTTGATGGGGACAGTGTAGAGGAGTGTTTGATGGCGACAGCGTGGAGGAGTGTTTGGTGGGGACAGTGTGGAGGATTGTTTGATGGGGACAGTGTGGAGGAGTGTTTGATGGGGACAGTGTGGAGGAGTGTTTGATGGGGACAGTGTGGAGGAGTGTTTGATGGGGACAGTGTGGAGGAGTGTTTGATGGGGACAGTGTGGAGGAGTGTTTGATGGGGACAGTTTGGAGGAGTGTTTGATGGGGACAGTGTGGAGGAGTATTTGATGGGGACAGTGTGGAGGAGTGTTTGATGGGGACAGTGTGGAGGAGTGTTTGATGGGGACAGTGTGGAGGAGTGTTTGATGGGGACAGTGTGGAGGAGTGTTTGATGGGGACAGTGTGGAGGAGTGTTTGATGGGGACAGTTTGGAGGAGTGTTTGATGGGGACAGTGTGGAGGAGTATTTGATGGGGACAGTGTGGAGGAGTGTTTGATGGGGACAGTGTGGAGGAGTGTTTGATGGGGACACTGTGGAGGAGCGTTTGATGGGGACACTGTGGAGGAGCGTTTGATGGGGACAGTGTGGAGGAGCGTTTGATGGGGACAGTGTGAAGGAATGTTTGATGGGGACAGTGTAGAGGGAGCTTTACTCTGCATCTAACCCCGTGCTGTACCTGTCCTGGGAGTGTTTGATGGGGACAGTGTAGAGGGTGCTTTACTCTGGATCAAACACCGTGCTATACCTGTCCTGGGAATGTTTGTTGGGGAAAGTGTGGAGGAGTGTTTGATGGGGACACTGTGGAGGAGTGTTTGATGGGGACACTGTGGAGGATTGTTTGATGGGGACAGTGTGGAGGAGTGTTTGATGGGGACAGTGTGGAGGAGTGTTTGATGGGGACAGTGTGGAGGAGTGTTTGATGGGGAGAGTGTGGAGGAGTGTTTGATGGGGACAGTGTGGAGGAGTGTTTGATGGGGACAGTGTTGATGAGGGTTTGATGGGGACAGTGTGGAGGAGGGTTTCATGGGGACACTGTGGAGGAGTGTTTGATGGGGACAGTGTGGAGGAGTGTTTGATGGGGACAGTGTGGAGGAGTGTTTGATGGGGACAGTGTGGAGGAGTGTTTGATGGGGACACTGTGGAGGAGTGTTTGATGGGGACAGTGTGGAGGAGTGTTTGATGGGGACAGTGTTGATGAGGGTTTGATGGGGACAGTATGGAGGAGCGTTTGATGGGGACAGTGTGGAGGAGCGTTTGATGGGGACAGTGTGGAGGAGTGTTTGATGGGGACAGTGTGGAGGAGTGTTTGATGGGGACAGTGTGGAGGAGTGTTTGATGGGGACAGTGTTGAGGAGTGCTTGATGGTGACAGTGTAGAGGAGTGTTTGATGGGGACAGTGTGGAGGAGTGTTTGATGGGGACAGTGTGGAGGAGTGTTTGATGGGGACAGTGTGGAGGAATATCTGATGGGGACAGTGTGGAGGAGTGTTTGATGGGGTCGGTGTAGAGGAGTGTTTGATGGGGACAGTGTGGAGGAGTGTTTGATGGGGACAGTGTGGAGGAGTGTTTGATGGGAACAGTGTAGATGAGGGTTTGATGGGGACAGTGTGGAGGAGTGTTTGATGGGGACAGTGTGGAGGAGTGTTTGATGGGGACAGTGTGGAGGAGTGTTTGATGGGGACAGTGTGGAGGAGTGTTTGATGGGGACAGTGTGGAGGAGTGTTTGATGGGGACAGTGTAGAGGAGTGTTTGATGGCGACAGCGTGGAGGAGTGTTTGATGGGGACAGTGTGGAGGAGTGTTTGATGGGGCAGTGTGGAGGAGTGTTTGATGGGGACAGTGTAGAGCAGTGTTTGATGGGGACAGTGTGGAGGAGTGTTTGATGGGGACAGTGTGGGAGAGTGTTTGATGGGGACAGTGTGGAGGGGTGTTTGATGGGGACAGTGTGGGGGAGTGTTTGATGGGGACAGTGTGGGGGAGTGTTTGATGGGGACAGTGTGGAGGAGTGTTTGATGGGGACAGTGTGGAGGAGTGTTTGATGGGGACAGTGTGGGGGAGTGTTTGATGGGGACAGTGTGGAGGAGTGTTTGATGGAGACAGTGTGGAGGAGTGTTTGATGGGGACAGTATGGAGGAGTGTTTGATGGGGACAGTGTGGAGGAGTGTTTGATGGGGACAGTGTGGGGGAGTGTTTGATGGGGACAGTGTGGAGGAGTGTTTGATGGGGACAGTGTGGAGGGGTGTTTGATGGGGACAGTGTGGGAGAGTGTTTGATGGGGACAGTGTGGAGGGGTGTTTGATGGGGACAGTGTGGGGGAGTGTTTGATGGGGACAGAGTGGGGGAGTGTTTGATGGGGACAGTGTGGAGGAGTGTTTGATGGGGACAGTGTGGAGGAGTGTTTGATGGGGACAGTGTGGGGGAGTGTTTGATGGGGACAGTGTGGAGGAGTGTTTGATGGGGACAGTGTGGAGGAGTGTTTGATGGGGACAGTATGGAGGAGTGTTTGATGGGGACAGTGTGGAGGAGTGTTTGATGGGGACAGTGTGGGGGAGTGTTTGATGGGACAGTGTGGAGGATGTTTGATGGGGACAGTGTGGAGGAGTGTTTGATGGGGACAGTGTGGAGGGGTGTTTGATGGGGACAGTGTGGAGGAGGGTTTGATGGGGACAGTGTGGAGGAGTGTTTGATGGGGACAGTGTGGAGGAGTGTTTGCTGGGGACAGTGTGGAGGAGTGTTTGATGGGGACAGTGTGGAGGAGTGTTTGATGGGGACAGTGTGGAGGAGTGTTTGATGGGGACAGTGTGGAGGAGAGTTTGATGGGGACAGTGTGGAGGAGTGTTTGATGGGGACAGTGTAGAGGAGTGTTTGATGGCGACAGCGTGGAGGAGTGTTTGGTGGGGACAGTGTGGAGGAGTGTTTGATGGGGACAGTGTGGAGGAATGTATGATGGGGACAGTGTGGAGGAGCGTTTGATGGGGACAGTGTGGAGGAGTGTTTGATGGGGACAGTGTGGAGGAGTGTTTGATGGGGACAGTGTGGAGGAGTGTTTGATGGGGACAGTGTTGAGGAGTGCTTGATGGGGACAGTGTGGAGGAGTGTTTGATGGGGACAGTGTGGAGGAGTGTTTGATGGGGACAGTGTTGAGGAGTGCTTGATGGTGACAGTGTAGAGGAGTGTTTGATGGGGACAGTGTGGAGGAGTGTTTGATGGGGACAGTGTGGAGGAGTGTTTGATGGGGACAGTGTGGAGGAATATCTGATGGGGACAGTGTGGAGGAGTGTTTGATGGGGTCGGTGTAGAGGAGTGTTTGATGGGGACAGTGTGGAGGAGTGTTTGATGGGGACAGTGTGGAGGAGTGTTTGATGGGAACAGTGTAGATGAGGGTTTGATGGGGACAGTGTGGAGGAGTGTTTGATGGGGACAGTGTGGAGGAGTGTTTGATGGGGACAGTGTGGAGGAGTGTTTGATGGGGACAGTGTGGAGGAGTGTTTGATGGGGACAGTGTGGAGGAGTGTTTGATGGGGACAGTGTAGAGGAGTGTTTGATGGCGACAGCGTGGAGGAGTGTTTGATGGGGACAGTGTGGAGGAGTGTTTGATGGGGCAGTGTGGAGGAGTGTTTGATGGGGACAGTGTAGAGCAGTGTTTGATGGGGACAGTGTGGAGGAGTGTTTGATGGGGACAGTGTGGGAGAGTGTTTGATGGGGACAGTGTGGAGGGGTGTTTGATGGGGACAGTGTGGGGGAGTGTTTGATGGGGACAGTGTGGGGGAGTGTTTGATGGGGACAGTGTGGAGGAGTGTTTGATGGGGACAGTGTGGAGGAGTGTTTGATGGGGACAGTGTGGGGGAGTGTTTGATGGGGACAGTGTGGAGGAGTGTTTGATGGAGACAGTGTGGAGGAGTGTTTGATGGGGACAGTATGGAGGAGTGTTTGATGGGGACAGTGTGGAGGAGTGTTTGATGGGGACAGTGTGGGGGAGTGTTTGATGGGGACAGTGTGGAGGAGTGTTTGATGGGGACAGTGTGGAGGGGTGTTTGATGGGGACAGTGTGGGAGAGTGTTTGATGGGGACAGTGTGGAGGGGTGTTTGATGGGGACAGTGTGGGGGAGTGTTTGATGGGGACAGAGTGGGGGAGTGTTTGATGGGGACAGTGTGGAGGAGTGTTTGATGGGGACAGTGTGGAGGAGTGTTTGATGGGGACAGTGTGGGGGAGTGTTTGATGGGGACAGTGTGGAGGAGTGTTTGATGGAGACAGTGTGGAGGAGTGTTTGATGGGGACAGTATGGAGGAGTGTTTGATGGGGACAGTGTGGAGGAGTGTTTGATGGGGACAGTGTGGGGGAGTGTTTGATGGGACAGTGTGGAGGATGTTTGATGGGGACAGTGTGGAGGAGTGTTTGATGGGGACAGTGTGGAGGGGTGTTTGATGGGGACAGTGTGGAGGAGGGTTTGATGGGGACAGTGTGGAGGAGTGTTTGATGGGGACAGTGTGGAGGAGTGTTTGCTGGGGACAGTGTGGAGGAGTGTTTGATGGGGACAGTGTGGAGGAGTGTTTGATGGGGACAGTGTGGAGGAGTGTTTGATGGGGACAGTGTGGAGGAGAGTTTGATGGGGACAGTGTGGAGGAGTGTTTGATGGGGACAGTGTAGAGGAGTGTTTGATGGCGACAGCGTGGAGGAGTGTTTGGTGGGGACAGTGTGGAGGAGTGTTTGATGGGGACAGTGTGGAGGAATGTATGATGGGGACAGTGTGGAGGAGCGTTTGATGGGGACAGTGTGGAGGAGTGTTTGATGGGGACAGTGTGGAGGAGGTTTTGATGGGGACAGTGCGGAGGAGTGTTTGATGGGGACAGCGTGGAGGAGTGTTTGATGGGGACAGTTTGGAGGAGTGTTTGATGGGGACAGTGTGGAGGGGTGTTTGATGGGGGCAGTGTGGAGGAGTGTTTGATGGGGACAGTGTGGAGGAGTGTTTCATGGGGACACTGTGGAGGAGTGTTTGATGGGAACACTGTGGAGGAGTGTTTGATGGGGACAGTGTGGAGGAGTGTTTGATGGGGACAGTGTGGAGGAGTGTTTGATGGGGACAGTGTGGAGGAGTGTTTGATGGGGACAGTGTGGAGGAGTGTTTGATGGGGACAGTGTTGATGAGGGTTTGATGGGGACAGTGTGGAGGAGGGTTTCATGGGGACACTGTGGAGGAGTGTTTGATGGGGACAGTGTGGAGGAGTGTTTGATGGGGACAGTGTGGAGGAGTGTTTGATGTGGACAGTGTGGAGGATTGTTTAATGGGGACAGTGTGGAGGAGTGTTTGATGGGGACAGTGTGGAGGAGTGTTTGATGGGGACAGTGTTGATGAGGGTTTGATGGGGACAGTATGGAGGAGCGTTTGATGGGGACAGTGTGGAGGAGCGTTTGATGGGGACAGTGTGGAGGAGTGTTTGATGGGGACAGTGTGGAGGAGTGTTTGATGGGGACAGTGTGGAGGAGTGTTTGATGGGGACAGTGTGGAGGAGTGTTTGATGGGGACAGTGTGGAGGAGAGTTTGATGGGGACAGTTTGGAGGAGTGTTTGATGGGGACAGTGTGGAGGAGTATTTGATGGGGACAGTGTGGAGGAGTGTTTGATGGGGACAGTGTGGAGGAGTGTTTGATGGGGACACTGTGGAGGAGCGTTTGATGGGGACACTGTGGAGGAGCGTTTGATGGGGACAGTGTGGAGGAGCGTTTGATGGGGACAGTGTGAAGGAATGTTTGATGGGGACAGTGTAGAGGGAGCTTTACTCTGCATCTAACCCCGTGCTGTACCTGTCCTGGGAGTGTTTGATGGGGACAGTGTAGAGGGTGCTTTACTCTGGATCAAACACCGTGCTATACCTGTCCTGGGAATGTTTGTTGGGGAAAGTGTGGAGGAGTGTTTGATGGGGACACTGTGGAGGAGTGTTTGATGGGGACACTGTGGAGGATAGTTTGATGGGGACAGTGTGGAGGAGTGTTTGATGGGGACAGTGTGGAGGAGTGTTTGATGGGGACAGTGTGGAGGAGTGTTTGATGGCGACAGCGTGGAGGAGTGTTTGATGGGGACAGTGTGGAGGAGTGTTTGATGGGGCAGTGTGGAGGAGTGTTTGATGGGGACAGTGTAGAGCAGTGTTTGATGGGGACAGTGTGGAGGAGTGTTTGATGGGGACAGTGTGGGAGAGTGTTTGATGGGGACAGTGTGGAGGGGTGTTTGATGGGGACAGTGTGGGGGAGTGTTTGATGGGGACAGTGTGGGGGAGTGTTTGATGGGGACAGTGTGGAGGAGTGTTTGATGGGGACAGTGTGGAGGAGTGTTTGATGGGGACAGTGTGGGGGAGTGTTTGATGGGGACAGTGTGGAGGAGTGTTTGATGGAGACAGTGTGGAGGAGTGTTTGATGGGGACAGTATGGAGGAGTGTTTGATGGGGACAGTGTGGAGGAGTGTTTGATGGGGACAGTGTGGGGGAGTGTTTGATGGGACAGTGTGGAGGATGTTTGATGGGGACAGTGTGGAGGAGTGTTTGATGGGGACAGTGTGGAGGGGTGTTTGATGGGGACAGTGTGGGAGAGTGTTTGATGGGGACAGTGTGGAGGGGTGTTTGATGGGGACAGTGTGGGGGAGTGTTTGATGGGGACAGAGTGGGGGAGTGTTTGATGGGGACAGTGTGGAGGAGTGTTTGATGGGGACAGTGTGGAGGAGTGTTTGATGGGGACAGTGTGGGGGAGTGTTTGATGGGGACAGTGTGGAGGAGTGTTTGATGGAGACAGTGTGGAGGAGTGTTTGATGGGGACAGTATGGAGGAGTGTTTGATGGGGACAGTGTGGAGGAGTGTTTGATGGGGACAGTGTGGGGGAGTGTTTGATGGGACAGTGTGGAGGATGTTTGATGGGGACAGTGTGGAGGAGTGTTTGATGGGGACAGTGTGGAGGGGTGTTTGATGGGGACAGTGTGGAGGAGGGTTTGATGGGGACAGTGTGGAGGAGTGTTTGATGGGGACAGTGTGGAGGAGTGTTTGCTGGGGACAGTGTGGAGGAGTGTTTGATGGGGACAGTGTGGGGGAGTGTTTGATGGGGACAGTGTGGAGGAGTGTTTGATGGAGACAGTGTGGAGGAGTGTTTGATGGGGACAGTGTGGAGGAGTGTTTGATAGGGACAGTGTGGAGGAGTGTTTGATGGGGACAGTGTGGAGGAGTGTTTGATGGGGACAGTGTGGAGGAGAGTTTGATGGGGACAGTGTGGAGGAGTGTTTGATGGGGACAGTGTAGAGGAGTGTTTGATGGCGACAGCGTGGAGGAGTGTTTGGTGGGGACAGTGTGGAGGAGTGTTTGATGGGGACAGTGTGGAGGAGTGTTTGATGGGGACAGTGTGGAGGATTGCTTGATGGGGACAGTGTGGAGGAGTATTTGATGGGGACAGTGCACAGGAGTGTTTGATGGGGACAGTGTGGAGGAGTGTTTGATGGGGACAGTGTGGAGGAATGTATGATGGGGACAGTGTGGAGGAGCGTTTGATGGGGACAGTGTGGAGGAGTGTTTGATGGGGACAGTGTGGAGGAGGTTTTGATGGGGACAGTGCGGAGGAGTGTTTGATGGGGACAGCGTGGAGGAGTGTTTGATGGGGACAGTTTGGAGGAGTGTTTGATGGGGACAGTGTGGAGGGGTGTTTGATGGGGGCAGTGTGGAGGAGTGTTTGATGGGGACAGTGTGGAGGAGTGTTTCATGGGGACACTGTGGAGGAGTGTTTGATGGGGACACTGTGGAGGAGTGTTTGATGGGGACAGTGTGGAGGAGTGTTTGATGGGGACAGTGTGGAGGAGTGTTTGATGGGGACAGTGTGGAGGAGTGTTTGATGGGGACAGTGTGGAGGAGTGTTTGATGGGGACAGTGTGGAGGAGTGTTTGATGGGGACAGTGTTGATGAGGGTTTGATGGGGACAGTGTGGAGGAGGGTTTCATGGGGACACTGTGGAGGAGTGTTTGATGGGGACAGTGTGGAGGAGTGTTTGATGGGGACAGTGTGGAGGAGTGTTTGATGGGGACAGTGTGGAGGATTGTTTAATGGGGACAGTGTGGAGGAGTGTTTGATGGGGACAGTGTGGAGGAGTGTTTGATGGGGACAGTGTTGATGAGGGTTTGATGGGGACAGTATGGAGGAGCGTTTGATGGGGACAGTGTGGAGGAGCGTTTGATGGGGACAGTGTGGAGGAGTGTTTGATGGGGACAGTGTGGAGGAGTGTTTGATGGGGACAGTGTGGAGGAGTGTTTGATGGGGACAGTGTGGATGAGTGTTTGATGGGGACAGTGTGGAGGAGAGTTTGATGGGGACAGTTTGGAGGAGTGTTTGATGGGGACAGTGTGGAGGAGTATTTGATGGGGACAGTGTGGAGGAGTGTTTGATGGGGACAGTGTGGAGGAGTGTTTGATGGGGACACTGTGGAGGAGCGTTTGATGGGGACACTGTGGAGGAGCGTTTGATGGGGACAGTGTGGAGGAGCGTTTGATGGGGACAGTGTGAAGGAATGTTTGATGGGGACAGTGTAGAGGGAGCTTTACTCTGCATCTAACCCCGTGCTGTACCTGTCCTGGGAGTGTTTGATGGGGACAGTGTAGAGGGTGCTTTACTCTGGATCAAACACCGTGCTATACCTGTCCTGGGAATGTTTGTTGGGGAAAGTGTGGAGGAGTGTTTGATGGGGACACTGTGGAGGAGTGTTTGATGGGGACACTGTGGAGGATAGTTTGATGGGGACAGTGTGGAGGAGTGTTTGATGGGGACAGTGTGGAGGAGTGTTTGATGGGGACAGTGTGGAGGAGTGTTTGATGGGGACAGTGTGGAGGAGTGTTTGATAGGGACAGTGTGGAGGAGTGTTTGATGGGGACAGTGTTGATGAGGGTTTGATGGGGACAGTGTGGAGGAGGGTTTCATGGGGACACTGTGGAGGAGTGTTTGATGGGGACAGTGTGGAGGAGTGTTTGATGGGGACAGTGTGGAGGAGTGTTTGATGGGGACAGTGTGGAGGAGTGTTTGATGGGGACACTGTGGAGGAGTGTTTGATGGGGACAGTGTGGAGGAGTGTTTGATGGGGACAGTGTTGATGAGGGTTTGATGGGGACAGTATGGAGGAGCGTTTGATGGGGACAGTGTGGAGGAGCGTTTGATGGGGACAGTGTGGAGGAGTGTTTGATGGGGACAGTGTGGAGGAGTGTTTGATGGGGACAGTGTGGAGGAGTGTTTGATGGGGACAGTGTTGAGGAGTGCTTGATGGTGACAGTGTAGAGGAGTGTTTGATGGGGACAGTGTGGAGGAGTGTTTGATGGGGACAGTGTGGAGGAATATCTGATGGGGACAGTGTGGAGGAGTGTTTGATGGGGACAGTGTGGAGGAGTGTTTGATGGGGACAGTGTGGAGGAGTGTTTGATGGGGACAGTGTGGAGGAGTGTTTGATGGGGACAGTGTGGAGGAGTGTTTGATGGGGACAGTGTAGAGGAGTGTTTGATGGCGACAGCGTGGAGGAGTGTTTGATGGGGACAGTGTGGAGGAGTGTTTGATGGGGACAGTGTGGAGGAGTGTTTGATGGGGACAGTGTAGAGCAGTGTTTGATGGGGACAGTGTGGAGGAGTGTTTGATGGGGACAGTGTGGGAGAGTGTTTGATGAGGACAGTGTGGAGGGGTGTTTGATGGGGACAGTGTGGGGGAGTGTTTGATGGGGACAGTGTGGGGGAGTGTTTGATGGGGACAGTGTGGAGGAGTGTTTGATGGGGACAGTGTGGAGGAGTGTTTGATGGGGACAGTGTGGGGGAGTGTTTGATGGGGACAGTGTGGAGGAGTGTTTGATGGAGACAGTGTGGAGGAGTGTTTGATGGGGACAGTATGGAGGAGTGTTTGATGGGGACAGTGTGGAGGAGTGTTTGATGGGGACAGTGTGGGGGAGTGTTTGATGGGACAGTGTGGAGGATGTTTGATGGGGACAGTGTGGAGGAGTGTTTGATGGGGACAGTGTGGAGGGGTGTTTGATGGGGACAGTGTGGAGGAGGGTTTGATGGGGACAGTGTGGAGGAGTGTTTGATGGGGACAGTGTGGAGGAGTGTTTGCTGGGGACAGTGTGGAGGAGTGTTTGATGGGGACAGTGTGGGGGAGTGTTTGATGGGGACAGTGTGGAGGAGTGTTTGATGGAGACAGTCTGGAGGAGTGTTTGATGGGGACAGTGTGGAGGAGTGTTTGATAGGGACAGTGTGGAGGACTGTTTGATGGGGACAGTGTGGAGGAGTGTTTGATGGGGACAGTGTGGAGGAGTGTTTGATGGGGACAGTGTGGAGGAGTGTTTGATGGGGACAGTGTGGAGGAGTGTTTGATGGGGACAGTGTGGAGGAGTGTTTGATAGGGACAGTGTGGAGGAGTGTTTGATGGGGACAGTGTTGATGAGGGTTTGATGGGGACAGTGTGGAGGAGGGTTTCATGGGGACACTGTGGAGGAGTGTTTGATGGGGACAGTGTGGAGGAGTGTTTGATGGGGACAGTGTGGAGGAGTGTTTGATGGGGACAGTGTGGAGGAGTGTTTGATGGGGACACTGTGGAGGAGTGTTTGATGGGGACAGTGTGGAGGAGTGTTTGATGGGGACAGTGTTGATGAGGGTTTGATGGGGACAGTATGGAGGAGCGTTTGATGGGGGCAGTGTGGAGGAGCGTTTGATGGGGACAGTGTGGAGGAGTGTTTGATGGGGACAGTGTGGAGGAGTGTTTGATGGGGACAGTGTGGAGGAGTGTTTGATGGGGACAGTGTTGAGGAGTGCTTGATGGTGACAGTGTAGAGGAGTGTTTGATGGGGACAGTGTGGAGGAGTGTTTGATGGGGACAGTGTGGAGGAATATCTGATGGGGACAGTGTGGAGGAGTGTTTGATGGGGACAGTGTAGAGCAGTGTTTGATGGGGACAGTGTGGAGGAGTGTTTGATGGGCACAGTGTGGGAGAGTGTTTGATGGGGACAGTGTGGAGGGGTGTTTGATGGGGACAGTGTGGGGGAGTGTTTGATGGGGACAGTGTGGGGGAGTGTTTGATGGGGACAGTGTGGAGGAGTGTTTGATGGGGACAGTGTGGAGGAGTGTTTGATGGGGACAGTGTGGGGGAGTGTTTGATGGGGACAGTGTGGAGGAGTGTTTGATGGAGACAGTGTGGAGGAGTGTTTGATGGGGACAGTATGGAGGAGTGTTTGATGGGGACAGTGTGGAGGAGTGTTTGATGGGGACAGTGTGGGGAGTGTTTGATGGGACAGTGTGGAGGATGTTTGATGGGGACAGTGTGGAGGAGTGTTTGATGGGGACAGTGTGGAGGGGTGTTTGATGGGGACAGTGTGGAGGAGGGTTTGATGGGGACAGTGTGGAGGAGTGTTTGATGGGGACAGTGTGGAGGAGTGTTTGATGGGGACAGTGTGGGGGAGTGTTTGATGGGACAGTGTGGAGGATGTTTGATGGGGACAGTGTGGAGGAGTGTTTGATGGGGACAGTGTGGAGGGGTGTTTGATGGGGACAGTGTGGAGGAGGGTTTGATGGGGACAGTGTGGAGGAGTGTTTGATGGGGACAGTGTGGAGGAGTGTTTGCTGGGGACAGTGTGGAGGAGTGTTTGATGGGGACAGTGTGGGGGAGTGTTTGATGGGGACAGTGTGGAGGAGTGTTTGATGGAGACAGTCTGGAGGAGTGTTTGATGGGGACAGTGTGGAGGAGTGTTTGATAGGGACAGTGTGGAGGAGTGTTTGATGGGGACAGTGTGGAGGAGTGTTTGATGGGGACAGTGTGGAGGAGTGTTTGATGGGGACAGTGTGGAGGAGTGTTTGATGGGGACAGTGTGGAGGAGTGTTTGATGGGGACAGTGTGGAGGAGTGTTTGATAGGGACAGTGTGGAGGAGTGTTTGATGGGGACAGTGTTGATGAGGGTTTGATGGGGACAGTGTGGAGGAGGGTTTCATGGGGACACTGTGGAGGAGTGTTTGATGGGGACAGTGTGGAGGAGTGTTTGATGGGGACAGTGTGGAGGAGTGTTTGATGGGGACAGTGTGGAGGAGTGTTTGATGGGGACACTGTGGAGGAGTGTTTGATGGGGACAGTGTGGAGGAGTGTTTGATGGGGACAGTGTTGATGAGGGTTTGATGGGGACAGTATGGAGGAGCGTTTGATGGGGGCAGTGTGGAGGAGCGTTTGATGGGGACAGTGTGGAGGAGTGTTTGATGGGGACAGTGTGGAGGAGTGTTTGATGGGGACAGTGTGGAGGAGTGTTTGATGGGGACAGTGTTGAGGAGTGCTTGATGGTGACAGTGTAGAGGAGTGTTTGATGGGGACAGTGTGGAGGAGTGTTTGATGGGGACAGTGTGGAGGAATATCTGATGGGGACAGTGTGGAGGAGTGTTTGATGGGGACAGTGTAGAGCAGTGTTTGATGGGGACAGTGTGGAGGAGTGTTTGATGGGCACAGTGTGGGAGAGTGTTTGATGGGGACAGTGTGGAGGGGTGTTTGATGGGGACAGTGTGGGGGAGTGTTTGATGGGGACAGTGTGGGGGAGTGTTTGATGGGGACAGTGTGGAGGAGTGTTTGATGGGGACAGTGTGGAGGAGTGTTTGATGGGGACAGTGTGGGGGAGTGTTTGATGGGGACAGTGTGGAGGAGTGTTTGATGGAGACAGTGTGGAGGAGTGTTTGATGGGGACAGTATGGAGGAGTGTTTGATGGGGACAGTGTGGAGGAGTGTTTGATGGGGACAGTGTGGGGAGTGTTTGATGGGACAGTGTGGAGGATGTTTGATGGGGACAGTGTGGAGGAGTGTTTGATGGGGACAGTGTGGAGGGGTGTTTGATGGGGACAGTGTGGAGGAGGGTTTGATGGGGACAGTGTGGAGGAGTGTTTGATGGGGACAGTGTGGAGGAGTGTTTGCTGGGGACAGTGTGGAGGAGTGTTTGATGGGGACAGTGTGGGGGAGTGTTTGATGGGGACAGTGTGGAGGAGTGTTTGATGGAGACAGTCTGGAGGAGTGTTTGATGGGGACAGTGTGGAGGAGTGTTTGATAGGGACAGTGTGGAGGAGTGTTTGATGGGGACAGTGTGGAGGAGTGTTTGATGGGGACAGTGTGGAGGAGTGTTTGATGGGGACAGTGTGGAGGAGTGTTTGATGGGGACAGTGTAGAGGAGTGTTTGATGGCGACAGCGTGGAGGAGTGTTTGGTGGGGACAGTGTGGAGGAGTGTTTGATGGGGACAGTGTGGAGGAGTGTTTGATGGGGACAGTGTGGATGAGTGTTTGATGGGGACAGTGTGGAGGAGTGTTTGATGGGGACAGTGTGGGGGAGTGTTTGATGGGGACAGTGTGGAGGGGTGTTTGATGGGGACAGTGTGGGGGAGTGTTTGATAGGGACAGTGTGGGGGAGTGTTTGATGGGGACAGTGTGGAGGAGTGTTTGATGGGGACAGTGTGGAGGAGTGTTTGATGGGGACTGTGTGGAGGAGTGTTTGATGGGGACAGTGTGGAGGAGTGTTTGATGGGGACAGTGTGGAGGAGTGTTTGATGGAGACAGTGTGGAGCAGTGTTTGCTGGCGACAGTGTGGAAGAGTGTTTGATGGGGACAGTGTGGGGGAGTGTTTGATGGGGACAGTGTGGAGGAGTGTTTGATGGAGACAGTGTGGAGGAGTGTTTGATGGGGACAGTGTGGAGGAGTGTTTGATGGAGACAGTGTGGAGGAGTGTTTGATGGGGACAGTGTGGAGGAGTGTTTGATGGGGACAGTGTGGAGGAGTGTTTGATGGGGACAGTGTGGAGGAGTGTTTGATGGGGACAGCGTGGAGGAGTGTTTGATGGGGACAGTGTGGGGGAGTGTTTGATGGGGACAGTGTGGAGGAGTGTTTGACGGGGACAGTGTGGAGGAGTGTTTGATGGGGACAGTGTGGAAGAGTGTTTGATGGGGTCAGTGCAGAGGAGTGTTTGATGGGGACAGTGTGTTGGAGTGTTTGATGGGGACAGTGTGGAGGAGTGTTTGATGGAGACAGTGTGGGGGAGTGTTTGATGGGGACAGTGTGGAGGAGTGTTTGATGGGGACAGTGTGGGTGAGGGTTTGATGGGGACAGTGTGGGGGAGTGTTTGATGGGGACAGTGTTGAGGAGTGCTTGATGGTGACAGTGTAGAGGAGTGTTTGATGGGGACAGTGTGGAGGAGTGTTTGATGGGGACAGTGTGGAGGAGTGTTTGATGGGGACAGTGTGGAGGAATATCTGATGGGGACAGTGTGGAGGAGTGTTTGATGGGGTCGGTGTAGAGGAGTGTTTGATGGGGACAGTGTGGAGGAGTGTTTGATGGGGACAGTGTGGAGGAGTGTTTGATGGGAACAGTGTAGATGAGGGTTTGATGGGGACAGTGTGGAGGAGTGTTTGATGGGGACAGTGTGGAGGAGTGTTTGATGGGGACAGTGTGGAGGAGTGTTTGATGGGGACAGTGTGGAGGAGTGTTTGATGGGGACAGTGTGGAGGAGTGTTTGATGGGGACAGCGTAGAGGAGTGTTTGATGGCGACAGCGTGGAGGAGTATTTGATGGGGACAGTGCGGAGGAGTGTTTGATGGGGACAGTGTGGAGGAGTGTTTGATGGGGACAGTGTAGAGCAGTGTTTGATGGGGACAGTGTGGAGGAGTGTTTGATGGGGACAGTGTGGGGGAGTGTTTGATGGGGACAGTGTGGAGGAGTGTTTGATGGGGACAGTGTGGAGGAGTGTTTGATGGGGACAGTGTGGAGGAGTGTTTGATGGGGACAGTGTGGAGGAGTGTTTGATGGGGACAGTGTTGATGAGGGTTTGATGGGGACAGTGTGGAGGAGGGTTTCATGGGGACACTGTGGAGGAGTGTTTGATGGGGACAGTGTGGAGGAGTGTTTGATGGGGACAGTGTGGAGGAGTGTTTGATGGGGACAGTGTGGAGGAGTGTTTAATGGGGACAGTGTGGAGGAGTGTTTGATGGGGACAGTGTGGAGGAGTGTTTGATGGGGACAGTGTTGATGAGGGTTTGATGGCGACAGTATGGAGGAGCGTTTGATGGGGACAGTGTGGAGGAGCGTTTGATGGGGACAGTGTGGAGGAGTGTTTGATGGGGACAGTGTTGATGAGGGTTTGATGGCGACAGTATGGAGGAGCGTTTGATGGGGACAGTGTGGAGGAGCGTTTGATGGGGACAGTGTGGAGGAGTGTTTGATGGGGACAGTGTGGAGGAGTGTTTGATGGGGACAGTGTGGAGGAGTGTTTGATGGGGACAGTGTGGAGGAGTGTTTGATGGGGACAGTGTGGAGGAGTGTTTGATGGGGACAGTTTGGAGGAGTGTTTGATGGGGACAGTGTGGAGGAGTATTTGATGGGGACAGTGTGGAGGAGTGTTTGATGGGGACAGTGTGGAGGAGTGTTTGATGGGGACACTGTGGAGGAGCGTTTGATGGGGACACTGTGGAGGAGCGTTTGATGGGGACAGTGTGGAGGAGCGTTTGATGGGGACAGTGTGAAGGAATGTTTGATGGGGACAGTGTAGAGGGAGCTTTACTCTGCATCTAACCCCGTGCTGTACCTGTCCTGGGAGTGTTTGATGGGGACAGTGTAGAGGGTGCTTTACTCTGGATCAAACACCGTGCTATACCTGTCCTGGGAATGTTTGTTGGGGAAAGTGTGGAGGAGTGTTTGATGGGGACACTGTGGAGGAGTGTTTGATGGGGACACTGTGGAGGATAGTTTGATGGGGACAGTGTGGAGGAGTGTTTGATGGGGACAGTGTGGAGGAGTGTTTGATGGGGACAGTGTGGAGGAGTGTTTGATGGGGACAGTGTGGAAGAGTGTTTGATGGGGACAGTGTGGAGGAGTGTTTGATGGGAACAGTGTTGATGAGGGTTTGATGGGGACAGTGTGGAGGAGGGTTTCATGGGGACACTGTGGAGGAGTGTTTGATGGGGACAGTGTGGAGGAGTGTTTGATGGGGACAGTGTGGATGAGTGTTTGATGGGGACAGTGTGGAGGAGTGTTTGATGGGGACAGTGTGGAGGAGTGTTTGATGGGGACAGTGTGGAGGAGTGTTTGATGGGGACAGTGTTGAGGAGTGCTTGATGGTGACAGTGTAGAGGAGTGTTTGATGGGGACAGTGTGGAGGAGTGTTTGATGGGGACAGTGTGGAGGAGTGTTTGATGGGGACAGTGTGGAGGAATATCTGATGGGGACAGTGTGGAGGAGTGTTTGATGGGGTCGGTGTAGAGGAGTGTTTGATGGGGACAGTGTGGAGGAGTGTTTGATGGGGACAGTGTGGAGGAGTGTTTGATGGGAACAGTGTAGATGAGGGTTTGATGGGGACAGTGTGGAGGAGTGTTTGATGGGCACAGTGTGGAGGAGTGTTTGATGGGGACAGTGTGGAGGAGTGTTTGATGGGGACAGTGTGGAGGAGTGTTTGATGGGGACAGTGTGGAGGAGTGTTTGATGGGGACAGTGTAGAGGAGTGTTTGATGGCGACAGCGTGGAGGAGTGTTTGATGGGGACAGTGTGGAGGAGTGTTTGATGGGGACAGTGTGGAGGAATGTTTGATGGGGACAGTGTAGAGCAGTGTTTGATGGGGACAGTGTGGAGGAGTGTTTGATGGGGACAGTGTGGGAGAGTGTTTGATGGGGACAGTGTGGAGGGGTGTTTGATGGGGACAGTGTGGGGGAGTGTTTGATGGGGACAGTGTGGGGGAGTGTTTGATGGGGACAGTGTGGAGGAGTGTTTGATGGGGACAGTGTGGAGGAGTGTTTGATGGGGACAGTGTGGGGGAGTGTTTGATGGGGACAGTGTGGAGGAGTGTTTGATGGAGACAGTGTGGAGGAGTGTTTGATGGGGACAGTATGGAGGAGTGTTTGATGGGGACAGTGTGGAGGAGTGTTTGATGGGGACAGTGTGGGGGAGTGTTTGATGGGACAGTGTGGAGGATGTTTGATGGGGACAGTGTGGAGGAGTGTTTGATGGGGACAGTGTGGAGGGGTGTTTGATGGGGACAGTGTGGAGGAGAGTTTGATGGGGACAGTGTGGAGGAGTGTTTGATGGGGACAGTGTGGAGGAGTGTTTGCTGGGGACAGTGTGGAGGAGTGTTTGATGGGGACAGTGTGGGGGAGTGTTTGATGGGGACAGTGTGGAGGAGTGTTTGATGGAGACAGTGTGGAGGAGTGTTTGATGGGGACAGTGTGGAGGAGTGTTTGATAGGGACAGTGTGGAGGAGTGTTTGATGGGGACAGTGTGGAGGAGTGTTTGATGGGGACAGTGTGGAGGAGTGTTTGATGGGGACAGTGTGGAGGAGTGTTTGATGGGGACAGTGTAGAGGAGTGTTTGATGGCGACAGCGTGGAGGAGTGTTTGGTGGGGACAGTGTGGAGGAGTGTTTGATGGGGACAGTGTGGAGGAGTGTTTGATGGGGACAGTTTGGAGGAGTGTTTGATGGGGACAGTGTGGAGGAGTGTTTGATGGGGACAGTGTGGGGGAGTGTTTGATGGGGACAGTGTGGAGGGGTGTTTGATGGGGACAGTGTGGGGGAGTGTTTGATAGGGACAGTGTGGGGGAGTGTTTGATGGGGACAGTGTGGAGGAGTGTTTGATGGGGACAGTGTGGAGGAGTGTTTGATGGGGACAGTGTGGAGGAGTGTTTGATGAAGACAGTGTGGAGCAGTGTTTGATGGGGACAGTGTGGAAGAGTGTTTGCTGGGGACAGTGTGGAAGAGTGTTTGATGGGGACAGTGTGTGGGAGTGTTTGATGGGGACAGTGTGGAGGAGTGTTTGATGGAGACAGTGTGGAGGAGTGTTTGATGGGGACAGTGTGGAGGAGTGTTTGATGGAGACAGTGTGGAGGAGTGTTTGATGGGGACAGTGTGGAGGAGTGTTTGAAGGGGACAGTGTGGAAGAGTGTTTGATGGGGTCAGTGCAGAGGAGTGTTTGATGGGGACAGTGTGTTGGAGTGTTTGATGGGGACAGTGTGGAGGAGTGTTTGTTGGAGACAGTGTGGGGGAGTGTTTGATGGGGACAGTGTGGAGGAGTGTTTGATGGGGACAGTGTGGGTGAGGGTTTGATGGGGACAGTGTGGGGGAGTGTTTGATGGGGACAGTGTGGAGGAGTGTTTGATGGGGACAGTGTGGAGGAGTGTTTGATGGAGACAGTGTGGAGGAGTGTTTGATGGGGACAGTGTGGAGGAGTGTTTGATGGGGACAGTGTTGAGGAGTGCTTGATGGTGACAGTGTAGAGGAGTGTTTGATGGGGACAGTGTGGAGGAGTGTTTGATGGGGACAGTGTGGAGGAGTGTTTGATGGGGACAGTGTGGAGGAATATCTGATGGGGACAGTGTGGAGGAGTGTTTGATGGGGTCGGTGTAGAGGAGTGTTTGATGGGGACAGTGTGGAGGAGTGTTTGATGGGGACAGTGTGGAGGAGTGTTTGATGGGAACAGTGTAGATGAGGGTTTGATGGGGACAGTGTGGAGGAGTGTTTGATGGGGACAGTGTGGAGGAGTGTTTGATGGGGACAGTGTGGAGGAGTGTTTGATGGGGACAGTGTGGAGGAGTGTTTGATGGGGACAGTGTGGAGGAGTGTTTGATGGGGACAGTGTAGAGGAGTGTTTGATGGCGACAGCGTGGAGGAGTGTTTGATGGGGACAGTGTGGAGGAGTGTTTGATGGGGACAGTGTGGAGGAGTGTTTGATGGGGACAGTGTAGAGCAGTGTTTGATGGGGACAGTGTGGAGGAGTGTTTGATGGGGACAGTGTGGGGGAGTGTTTGATGGGGACAGTGTGGAGGGGTGTTTGATGGGGACAGTGTGGGGGAGTGTTTGATGGGGACAGTGTGGGGGAGTGTTTGATGGGGACAGTGTGGAGGAGTGTTTGATGGGGACAGTGTGGAGGAGTGTTTGATGGGGACATTGTGGGGGAGTGTTTGATGGGGACAGTGTGGAGGAGTGTTTGATGGAGACAGTGTGGAGGAGTGTTTGATGGGGACAGTATGGAGGAGTGTTTGATGGGGACAGTGTGGAGGAGTGTTTGATGGGGACAGTGTGGGGGAGTGTTTGATGGGACAGTGTGGAGGATGTTTGATGGGGACAGTGTGGAGGAGTGTTTGATGGGGACAGTGTGGAGGGGTGTTTGATGGGGACAGTGTGGAGGAGTGTTTGATGGGGACAGTGTGGAGGAGTGTTTGATGGGGACAGTGTGGAGGAGTGTTTGCTGGGGACAGTGTGGAGGAGTGTTTGATGGCGACAGCGTGGAGGAGTGTTTGGTGGGGACAGTGTGGAGGAGTGTTTGATGGGGACAGTGTGGAGGAGTGTTTGATGGGGACAGTTTGGAGGAGTGTTTGATGGGGACAGTGTGGAGGAGTGTTTGATGGGGACAGTGTGGGGGAGTGTTTGATGGGGACAGTGTGGAGGGGTGTTTGATGGGGACAGTGTGGGGGAGTGTTTGATAGGGACAGTGTGGGGGAGTGTTTGATGGGGACAGTGTGGAGGAGTGTTTGATGGGGACAGTGTGGAGGAGTGTTTGATGGGGACAGTGTGGAGGAGTGTTTGATGAAGACAGTGTGGAGCAGTGTTTGATGGGGACAGTGTGGAAGAGTGTTTGCTGGGGACAGTGTGGAAGAGTGTTTGATGGGGACAGTGTGTGGGAGTGTTTGATGGGGACAGTGTGGAGGAGTGTTTGATGGAGACAGTGTGGAGGAGTGTTTGATGGGGACAGTGTGGAGGAGTGTTTGATGGAGACAGTGTGGAGGAGTGTTTGATGGGGACAGTGTGGAGGAGTGTTTGAAGGGGACAGTGTGGAAGAGTGTTTGATGGGGACAGTGTGGAGGAGTGTTTGATGGGGACAGTGTAGAGGAGTGTTTGATGGCGACAGCGTGGAGGAGTGTTTGATGGGGACAGTGTGGAGGAGTGTTTGATGGGGACAGTGTGGAGGAGTGTTTGATGGGGACAGTGTAGAGCAGTGTTTGATGGGGACAGTGTGGAGGAGTGTTTGATGGGGACAGTGTGGGGGAGTGTTTGATGGGGACAGTGTGGAGGGGTGTTTGATGGGGACAGTGTGGGGGAGTGTTTGATGGGGACAGTGTGGGGGAGTGTTTGATGGGGACAGTGTGGAGGAGTGTTTGATGGGGACAGTGTGGAGGAGTGTTTGATGGGGACATTGTGGGGGAGTGTTTGATGGGGACAGTGTGGAGGAGTGTTTGATGGAGACAGTGTGGAGGAGTGTTTGATGGGGACAGTATGGAGGAGTGTTTGATGGGGACAGTGTGGAGGAGTGTTTGATGGGGACAGTGTGGGGGAGTGTTTGATGGGACAGTGTGGAGGATGTTTGATGGGGACAGTGTGGAGGAGTGTTTGATGGGGACAGTGTGGAGGGGTGTTTGATGGGGACAGTGTGGAGGAGTGTTTGATGGGGACAGTGTGGAGGAGTGTTTGATGGGGACAGTGTGGAGGAGTGTTTGCTGGGGACAGTGTGGAGGAGTGTTTGATGGCGACAGCGTGGAGGAGTGTTTGGTGGGGACAGTGTGGAGGAGTGTTTGATGGGGACAGTGTGGAGGAGTGTTTGATGGGGACAGTTTGGAGGAGTGTTTGATGGGGACAGTGTGGAGGAGTGTTTGATGGGGACAGTGTGGGGGAGTGTTTGATGGGGACAGTGTGGAGGGGTGTTTGATGGGGACAGTGTGGGGGAGTGTTTGATAGGGACAGTGTGGGGGAGTGTTTGATGGGGACAGTGTGGAGGAGTGTTTGATGGGGACAGTGTGGAGGAGTGTTTGATGGGGACAGTGTGGAGGAGTGTTTGATGAAGACAGTGTGGAGCAGTGTTTGATGGGGACAGTGTGGAAGAGTGTTTGCTGGGGACAGTGTGGAAGAGTGTTTGATGGGGACAGTGTGTGGGAGTGTTTGATGGGGACAGTGTGGAGGAGTGTTTGATGGAGACAGTGTGGAGGAGTGTTTGATGGGGACAGTGTGGAGGAGTGTTTGATGGAGACAGTGTGGAGGAGTGTTTGATGGGGACAGTGTGGAGGAGTGTTTGAAGGGGACAGTGTGGAAGAGTGTTTGATGGGGTCAGTGCAGAGGAGTGTTTGATGGGGACAGTGTGTTGGAGTGTTTGATGGGGACAGTGTGGAGGAGTGTTTGTTGGAGACAGTGTGGGGGAGTGTTTGATGGGGACAGTGTGGAGGAGTGTTTGATGGGGACAGTGTGGGTGAGGGTTTGATGGGGACAGTGTGGGGGAGTGTTTGATGGGGACAGTGTGGAGGAGTGTTTGATGGGGACAGTGTGGAGGAGTGTTTGATGGAGACAGTGTGGAGGAGTGTTTGATGGGGACAGTGTGGAGGAGTGTTTGATGGGGACAGTGTTGAGGAGTGCTTGATGGTGACAGTGTAGAGGAGTGTTTGATGGGGACAGTGTGGAGGAGTGTTTGATGGGGACAGTGTGGAGGAGTGTTTGATGGGGACAGTGTGGAGGAATATCTGATGGGGACAGTGTGGAGGAGTGTTTGATGGGGTCGGTGTAGAGGAGTGTTTGATGGGGACAGTGTGGAGGAGTGTTTGATGGGGACAGTGTGGAGGAGTGTTTGATGGGAACAGTGTAGATGAGGGTTTGATGGGGACAGTGTGGAGGAGTGTTTGATGGGGACAGTGTGGAGGAGTGTTTGATGGGGACAGTGTGGAGGAGTGTTTGATGGGGACAGTGTGGAGGAGTGTTTGATGGGGACAGTGTGGAGGAGTGTTTGATGGGGACAGTGTAGAGGAGTGTTTGATGGCGACAGCGTGGAGGAGTGTTTGATGGGGACAGTGTGGAGGAGTGTTTGATGGGGACAGTGTGGAGGAGTGTTTGATGGGGACAGTGTAGAGCAGTGTTTGATGGGGACAGTGTGGAGGAGTGTTTGATGGGGACAGTGTGGGGGAGTGTTTGATGGGGACAGTGTGGAGGGGTGTTTGATGGGGACAGTGTGGGGGAGTGTTTGATGGGGACAGTGTGGGGGAGTGTTTGATGGGGACAGTGTGGAGGAGT
This sequence comes from Scyliorhinus torazame, assembly GCF_047496885.1. Classification (NCBI taxonomy): domain Eukaryota; kingdom Metazoa; phylum Chordata; class Chondrichthyes; order Carcharhiniformes; family Scyliorhinidae; genus Scyliorhinus; species Scyliorhinus torazame. The sequence goes on from NW_027308246.1 coordinate 59,449, forward strand.
GTTTGATGGGGACAGTGTGGAGGAGTGTTTGATGGGGACATTGTGGGGGAGTGTTTGATGGGGACAGTGTGGAGGAGTGTTTGATGGAGACAGTGTGGAGGAGTGTTTGATGGGGACAGTATGGAGGAGTGTTTGATGGGGACAGTGTGGAGGAGTGTTTGATGGGGACAGTGTGGGGGAGTGTTTGATGGGACAGTGTGGAGGATGTTTGATGGGGACAGTGTGGAGGAGTGTTTGATGGGGACAGTGTGGAGGGGTGTTTGATGGGGACAGTGTGGAGGAGTGTTTGATGGGGACAGTGTGGAGGAGTGTTTGATGGGGACAGTGTGGAGGAGTGTTTGCTGGGGACAGTGTGGAGGAGTGTTTGATGGGGACAGTGTGGGGGAGTGTTTGATGGGGACAGTGTGGTGGAGTGTTTGATGGAGACAGTGTGGAGGAGTGTTTGATGGGGACAGTGTGGAGGAGTGTTTGTTGGAGACAGTGTGGAGGAGTGTTTGATGGGGACAGTGTGGAGGAGTGTTTGATGGGGACAGTGTGGGTGAGGGTTTGATGGGGACAGTGTGGGGGAGTGTTTGATGGGGACAGTGTGGAGGAGTGTTTGATGGGGACAGTGTGGAGGAGTGTTTGATGGAGACAGTGTGGAGGAGTGTTTGATGGGGACAGTGTGGAGGAGTGTTTGATGGGGACAGTGTTGAGGAGTGCTTGATGGTGACAGTGTAGAGGAGTGTTTGATGGGGACAGTGTGGAGGAGTGTTTGATGGGGACAGTGTGGAGGAGTGTTTGATGGGGACAGTGTGGAGGAATATCTGATGGGGACAGTGTGGAGGAGTGTTTGATGGGGTCGGTGTAGAGGAGTGTTTGATGGGGACAGTGTGGAGGATTGTTTGATGGGGACAGTGTGGAGGAGTGTTTGATGGGAACAGTGTAGATGAGGGTTTGATGGGGACAGTGTGGAGGAGTGTTTGATGGGGACAGTGTGGAGGAGTGTTTGATGGGGACAGTGTGGAGGAGTGTTTGATGGGGACAGTGTGGAGGAGTGTTTGATGGGGACAGTGTGGAGGAGTGTTTGATGGGGACAGTGTAGAGGAGTGTTTGATGGCGACAGCGTGGAGGAGTGTTTGATGGGGACAGTGTGGAGGAGTGTTTGATGGGGACAGTGTGGAGGAGTGTTTGATGGGGACAGTGTAGAGCAGTGTTTGATGGGGACAGTGTGGAGGAGTGTTTGATGGGGACAGTGTGTGGGAGTGTTTGATGGGGACAGTGTGGAGGGGTGTTTGATGGGGACAGTGTGGGGGAGTGTTTGATGGGGACAGTGTGGGGGAGTGTTTGATGGGGACAGTGTGGAGGAGTGTTTGATGGGGACAGTGTGGAGGAGTGTTTGATGGGGACAGTGTGGGGGAGTGTTTGATGGGGACAGTGTGGAGGAGTGTTTGATGGAGACAGTGTGGAGGAGTGTTTGATGGGGACAGTATGGAGGAGTGTTTGATGGGGACAGTGTGGAGGAGTGTTTGATGGGGACAGTGTGGGGGAGTGTTTGATGGGACAGTGTGGAGGATGTTTGATGGGGACAGTGTGGAGGAGTGTTTGATGGGGACAGTGTGGAGGAGTGTTTGATGGGGACAGTGTGGAGGAGTGTTTGATGGGGACAGTGTGGAGGAGTGTTTGATGGGGACAGTGTGGAGGAGTGTTTGATGGGGACAGTGTAGAGGAGTGTTTGATGGCGACAGCGTGGAGGAGTGTTTGGTGGGGACAGTGTGGAGGAGTGTTTGATGGGGACAGTGTGGAGGAGTTTTTGATGGGGACAGTGTGGAGGAGTGTTTGATGGAGACAGTGTGGAGGAGTGTTTGATGGGGACAGTGTGGAGGAGTGTTTGTTGGAGACAGTGTGGAGGAGTGTTTGATGGGGACAGTGTGGAGGAGTGTTTGATGGGGACAGTGTGGGTGAGGGTTTGATGGGGACAGTGTGGGGGAGTGTTTGATGGGGACAGTGTGGAGGAGTGTTTGATGGGGACAGTGTGGAGGAGTGTTTGATGGAGACAGTGTGGAGGAGTGTTTGATGGGGACAGTGTGGAGGAGTGTTTGATGGGGACAGTGTTGAGGAGTGCTTGGTGGTGACAGTGTAGAGGAGTGTTTGATGGGGACAGTGTGGAGGAGTGTTTGATGGGGACAGTGTGGAGGAGTGTTTGATGGGGACAGTGTGGAGGAATATCTGATGGGGACAGTGTGGAGGAGTGTTTGATGGGGTCGGTGTAGAGGAGTGTTTGATGGGGACAGTGTGGAGGAGTGTTTGATGGGGACAGTGTGGAGGAGTGTTTGATGGGAACAGTGTAGATGAGGGTTTGATGGGGACAGTGTGGAGGAGTGTTTGATGGGGACAGTGTGGAGGAGTGTTTGATGGGGACAGTGTGGAGGAGTGTTTGATGGGGACAGTGTGGAGGAGTGTTTGATGGGGACAGTGTGGAGGAGTGTTTGATGGGGACAGTGTAGAGGAGTGTTTGATGGCGACAGCGTGGAGGAGTGTTTGATGGGGACAGTGTGGAGGAGTGTTTGATGGGGACAGTGTGGAGGAGTGTTTGATGGGGACAGTGTAGAGCAGTGTTTGATGGGGACAGTGTGGAGGAGTGTTTGATGGGGACAGTGTGGGGGAGTGTTTGATGGGGACAGTGTGGAGGGGTGTTTGATGGGGACAGTGTGGGGGAGTGTTTGATGGGGACAGTGTGGGGGAGTGTTTGATGGGGACAGTGTGGAGGAGTGTTTGATGGGGACAGTGTGGAGGAGTGTTTGATGGGGACAGTGTGGGGGAGTGTTTGATGGGGACAGTGTGGAGGAGTGTTTGATGGAGACAGTGTGGAGGAGTGTTTGATGGGGACAGTATGGAGGAGTGTTTGATGGGGACAGTGTGGAGGAGTGTTTGATGGGGACAGTGTGGGGGAGTGTTTGATGGGACAGTGTGGAGGATGTTTGATGGGGACAGTGTGGAGGAGTGTTTGATGGGGACAGTGTGGAGGAGTGTTTGATGGGGACAGTGTGGAGGAGTGTTTGATGGGGACAGTGTGGAGGAGTGTTTGATGGGGACAGTGTGGAGGAGTGTTTGATGGGGACAGTGTGGAGGAGTGTTTGATGGGGACAGTGTAGAGGAGTGTTTGATGGCGACAGCGTGGAGGAGTGTTTGGTGGGGACAGTGTGGAGGAGTGTTTGATGGGGACAGTGTGGAGGAGTGTTTGATGGGGACAGTGTGGAGGAGTGTTTGATGGGGACAGTGTGGAGGAGTGTTTGATGGGGACAGTGTGGGGGAGTGTTTGATGGGGACAGTGTGGAGGGGTGTTTGATGGGGACAGTGTGGGGGAGTGTTTCATGGGGACAGTGTGGGGGAGTGTTTGATGGGGACAGTGTGGAGGAGTGTTTGATGGGGACAGTGTGGAGGAGTGTTTGATGGGGACAGTGTGGGGGAGTGTTTGATGGGGACAGTGTGGAGGAGTGTTTGATGGAGACAGTGTGGAGCAGTGTTTGATGGGGACAGTGTAGAGGAGTGTTTGATGGGGACAGTGTGGAGGAGTGTTTGATGGGGACAGTGTGGAGGAGTGTTTGCTGGGGACAGTGTGGAAGAGTGTTTGATGGGGACAGTGTGGGGGAGTTTTTGATGGGGACAGTGTGGAGGAGTGTTTGATGGAGACAGTGTGGAGGAGTGTTTGATGGGGACAGTGTGGAGGAGTGTTTGATGGAGACAGTGTGGAGGAGTGTTTGATGGGGACAGTGTGGAGGAGTGTTTGAAGGGGACAGTGTGGAAGAGTGTTTGATGGGGTCAGTGCAGAGAAGTGTTTGATGGGGACAGTGTGTAGGAGTGTTTGATGGGGACAGTGTGGAGGAGTGTTTGATGGAGGCAGTGTGGGGGAGTGTTTGATGGGGACAGTGTGGAGGAGTGTTTGATGGGGACAGTGTGGAGGAGTGTTTGATGGGGACAGTGTGGAGGAGTGTTTGATGGAGACAGTGTGGAGGAGTGTTTGATGGGGACAGTGTGGAGGAGTGTTTGATGGGGACAGTGTTGAGGAGTGCTTGATGGTGACAGTGTAGAGGAGTGTTTGATGGGGACAGTGTGGAGGAGTGTTTGATGGGGACATTGTGGAGGAGTGTTTGATGGGGACAGTGTGGAGGAATATCTGATGGGGACAGTGTGGAGGAGTGTTTGATGGGGTCGGTGTAGAGGAGTGTTTGATGGGGACAGTGTGGAAGAGTGTTTGATGGGGACAGTGTGGAGGAGTGTTTGATGGGAACAGTGTAGATGAGGGTTTGATGGGGACAGTGTGGAGGAGTGTTTGATGGGGACAGTGTGGAGGAGTGTTTGATGGGGACAGTGTGGAGGAGTGTTTGATGGGGACAGTGTGGAGGAGTGTTTGATGGGGACAGTGTGGAGGAGTGTTTGATGGGGACAGTGTAGAGGAGTGTTTGATGGCGACAGCGTGGAGGAGTGTTTGATGGGGACAGTGTGGAGGAGTGTTTGATGGGGACAGTGTGGAGGAGTGTTTGATGGGGACAGTGTAGAGCAGTGTTTGATGGGGACAGTGTGGAGGAGTGTTTGATGGGGACAGTGTGGGGGAGTGTTTGATGGGGACAGTGTGGAGGGGTGTTTGATGGGGACAGTGTGGGGGAGTGTTTGATGGGGACAGTGTGGGGGAGTGTTTGATGGGGACAGTGTGGAGGAGTGTTTGATGGGGACAGTGTGGAGAAGTGTTTGATGGGGACAGTGTGGGGGAGTGTTTGATGGGGACAGTGTGGAGGAGTGTTTGATGGAGACAGTGTGGAGGAGTGTTTGATGGGGACAGTATGGAGGAGTGTTTGATGGGGACAGTGTGGAGGAGTGTTTGATGGGGACAGTGTGGGGGAGTGTTTGATGGGACAGTGTGGAGGATGTTTGATGGGGACAGTGTGGAGGAGTGTTTGATGGGGACAGTGTGGAGGGGTGTTTGATGGGGACAGTGTGGAGGAGGGTTTGATGGAGACAGTGTGGAGGAGTGTTTGATGGGGACAGTGTGGAGGAGTGTTTGATGGGGACAGTGTGGAGGAGTGTTTGATGGAGACAGTGTGGAGGAGTGTTTGATGGGGACAGTGTGGAGGAATATCTGATGGGGACAGTGTGGAGGAGTGTTTGATGGGGTCGGTGTAGAGGAGTGTTTGATGGGGACAGTGTGGAGGAGTGTTTGATGGGGACAGTGTGCAGGAGTGTTTGATGGGGACAGTTCAGAGGAGTGTTTGATGGCGACAGCGTGGAGGAGTGTTTGATGGGGACAGTGTGGAGGAGTGTTTGATGGGGACAGTGTGGAGGAGTGTTTGATGGGGACAGTGTAGAGCAGTGTTTGATGGGGACAGTGTGGAGGAGTGTTTGATGGGGACAGTGTGGGGGAGTGTTTGATGGGGACAGTGTGGAGGGGTGTTTGATGGGGACAGTGTGGGGGAGTGTTTGATGGGGACAGTGTGGGGGAGTGTTTGATGGGGACAGTGTGGAGGAGTGTTTGATGGGGACAGTGTGGGGGAGTGTTTGATGGGGACAGTGTGGAGGAGTGTTTGATGGAGACAGTGTGGAGGAGTGTTTGATAGGGACAGTATGGAGGAGTGTTTGATGGGGACAGTGTGGAGGAGTGTTTGATGGGGACAGTGTGGGGGAGTGTTTGATGGGACAGTGCGGAGGATGTTTGATGGGGACAGTGTGGAGGAGTGTTTGATGGGGACAGTGTGGAGGAGTGTTTGATGGGGACAGTGTGGAGGAGTGTTTGATGGGGACAGTGTAGAGGAGTGTTTGATGGCGACAGCGTGGAGGAGTGTTTGGTGGGGACAGTGTGGAGGAGTGTTTGATGGGGACAGTGTGGAGGAGTGTTTGATGGGGACAGTGTGGAGGAGTGTTTGATGGGGACAGTGTGGAGGAGTGTTTGATGGGGACAGTGTGGGGGATTGTTTGATGGGGACAGTGTGGAGGGGTGTTTGATGGGGACAGTGTGGGGGAGTGTTTGATGGGGACAGTGTGGGGGAGTGTTTGATGGGGACAGTGTGGAGGAGTGTTTGATGGGGACAGTGTGGAGGAGTGTTTGATGGGGACAGTATGGGGGAGTGTTTGATGGGGACAGTGTGGAGGAGTGTTTGATGGAGACAGTGTGGAGCAGTGTTTGATGGGGACAGTGTAGAGGAGTGTTTGATGGGGACAGTGTGGAGGAGTGTTTGATGGGGACAGTGTGGAGGAGTGTTTGCTGGGGACAGTGTGGAAGAGTGTTTGATGGGGACAGTGTGGGGGAGTGTTTGATGGGGACAGTGTGGAGGAGTGTTTGATGGAGACAGTGTGGAGGAGTGTTTGATGGGGACAGTGTGGAGGAGTGTTTGATGGAGACAGTGTGGAGGAGTGTTTGATGGGGACAGTGTGGAGGAGTGTTTGAAGGGGACAGTGTGGAAGAGTGTTTGATGGGGTCAGTGCAGAGGAGTGTTTGATGGGGACAGTGTGTATGAGTGTTTGATGGGGACAGTGTGGAGGAGTGTTTGATGGAGACAGTGTGGGGGAGTGTTTGATGGAGACAGTGTGGAGGAGTGTTTGATGGGGACAGTGTGGGTGAGGGTTTGATGGGGACAGTGTGGGGGAGTGTTTGATGGGGACAGTGTGGAGGAGTGTTTGATGGGGACAGTGTGGAGGAGTGTTTGATGGAGACAGTGTGGAGGAGTGTTTGATGGGGACAGTGTGGAGGAGTGTTTGATGGGGACAGTGTTGAGGAGTGCTTGATAGTGACAGTGTAGAGGAGTGTTTGATGGGGACAGTGTGGAGGAGTGTTTGATGGGGACAGTGTGGAGGAGTGTTTGATGGGGACAGTGTGGAGGAATATCTGATGGGGACAATGTGGAGGAGTGTTTGATGGGGTCGGTGTAGAGGAGTGTTTGATGGGGACAGTGTGGAGGAGTGTTTGATGGGAACAGTGTGGAGGAGTGTTTGATGGGAACAGTGTAGATGAGGGTTTAATGGGGACAGTGTGGAGGAGTGTTTGATGGGGACAGTGTGGAGGAGTGTTTGATGGGGACAGTGTGGAGGAGTGTTTGATGGGGACAGTGTGGAGGAGTGTTTGATGGGGACAGTGTGGAGGAGTGTTTGATGGGGACAGTGTAGAGGAGTGTTTGATGGCGACAGCGTGGAGGAGTGTTTGATGGGGACAGTGTGGAGGAGTGTTTGATGGGGACAGTGTGGAGGAGTGTTTGATGGGGACAGTGTGGAGGGGTGTTTGATGGGGACAGTGTAGAGCAGTGTTTGATGGGGACAGTGTGGAGGAGTGTTTGATGGGGACAGTGTGGGGGAGTGTTTGATGGGGACAGTGTGGAGGGGTGTTTGATGGGGACAGTGTGGGGGAGTGTTTGATGGGGACAGTGTGGGGGAGTGTTTGATGGGGACAGTGTGGAGGAGTGTTTGATGGGGACAGTGTGGAGGAGTGTTTGATGGGGACAGTGTGGGGGAGTGTTTGATGGGGACAGTGTGGAGGAGTGTTTGATGGAGACAGTGTGGAGGAGTGTTTGATGGGGACAGTATGGAGGAGTGTTTGATGGGGACAGTGTGGAGGAGTGTTTGATGGGGACAGTGTGGGGGAGTGTTTGATGGGACAGTGTGGAGGATGTTTGATGGGGACAGTGTGGAGGAGTGTTTGATGGGGACAGTGTGGAGGGGTGTTTGATGGGGACAGTGTGGAGGAGGGTTTGATGGGGACAGTGTGGAGGAGTGTTTGATGGGGACAGTGTGGAGGAGTGTTTGCTGGGGACAGTGTGGAGGAGTGTTTGATGGGGACAGTGTGGGGGTGTGTTTGATGGGGACAGTGTGGAGGAGTGTTTGATGGAGACAGTGTGGAGGAGTGTTTGATGGGGACAGTGTGGAGGAGTGTTTGATGGGGACAGTGTGGAGGAGTGTTTGATGGGGACAGTGTGGAGGAGTGTTTGATGGGGACAGTGTGGAGGAGTGTTTGATGGGGACAGTGTGGAGGAGTGTTTGATGGGGACAGTGTGGAGGAGTGTTTGATGGGGACAGTGTGGAGGAGTGTTTGATGGGGACAGTGTGGAGGAGTGTTTGATGGGGACAGTGTGGAGGAGTGTTTGATGGAGACAGTGTGGAGGAGTGTTTGATGGGGACAGTGTGGAGTGTTTGATGGCGACAGCGTGGAGGAGTGTTTGGTGGGGACAGTGTGGAGGAGTGTTTGATGGGGACAGTGTGGAGGAGTGTTTGATGGGGACAGTGTGGAGGAGTGTTTGATGGGGACAGTGTGGGGGAGTGTTTGATGGGGACAGTGTGGAGGGGTGTTTGATGGGGACAGTGTGGGGGAGTGTTTGATGGGGACAGTGTGGGGGAGTGTTTGATGGGGACAGTGTGGAGGAGTGTTTGATGGGGACAGTGTGGAGGAGTGTTTGATGGGGACAGTGTGGGGGAGTGTTTGATGGGGACAGTGTGGGGGAGTGTTTGATGGGGAAAGTGTGGAGGAGTGTTTGATGGGGACAGTGTGGAGGAGTGTTTGATGGGGACAGTGTGGGGGAGTGTTTGATGGGGACAGTGTGGAGGAGTGTTTGATGGAGACAGTGTGGAGGAGTCTTTGATGGGGACAGTATGGAGGAGTGTTTGATGGGGACAGTGTGGAGGAGTGTTTGATGGGGACAGTGAGGGGGAGTGTTTGATGGGACAGTGTGGAGGATGTTTGAAGGGGACAGTGTGGAGGAGTGTTTGATGAGGACAGTGTGGAGGGGTGTTTGATGGGGACAGTGTGGAGGAGGGTTTGATGGGGACAGTGTGGAGGAGTGTTTGATGGGGACAGTGTGGAGGAGTGTTTGCTGGGGACAGTGTGGAGGAGTGTTTGATGGGGACAGTGTGGGGGAGTGTTTGATGGGGACAGTGTGGAGGAGTGTTTGATGGAGACAGTGTGGAGGAGTGTTTGATGGGGACAGTGTGGAGGAGTGTTTGATGGGGACAGTGTGGAGGAGTGTTTGATGGGGACAGTGTGGAGGAGTGTTTGATGGGGACACTGTGGAGGAGTGTTTGATGGGGACAGTGTGGAGAAGTGTTTGATGGGGACAGTGTGGAGGAGTGTTTGATGGGGACAGTGTGGAGGAGTGTTTGATGGGGACAGTGTGGAGGAGTGTTTGATGGGGACAGTGTGGAGGAGTGTTTGATGGGGACAGTGTGGAGGAGTGTTTGATGGGGACAGTGTGGAGGAGTGTTTGATGGGGACAGTGTGGAGGAGTGTTTGATGGGGACAGTGTGGAGGAGTGTTTGATGGGGACAGTGTGGAGGAGTGTTTTATAGGGACAGAGTTGATGAGGGTTTGATGGGGACAGCGTGGAGTAGTGTTTGATGGGGACAGTGTAGAGGAGTGTTTGATGGGGACAGTGTGGAGGAGTGTTTGATGGGGACAGTGTAGAGGAGTGTTTGATGGGGACAGTGTGGAGGAGTGTTTGATGGGGACAGTGTGGAGGAGTGTTTGATGGGGACAGTGTGGAGGAATATCTGATGGGGACAGTGTGGAGGAGTGTTTGATGGGGTCGGTGTAGAGGAGTGTTTGATGGGGACAGTGTGGAGGAGTGTTTGATGGGGACAGTGTGGAGGAGTGTTTGATGGGAACAGTGTAGATGAGGGTTTGATGGGGACAGTGTGGAGGAGTGTTTGATGGGGACAGTGTGGAGGAGTGTTTGATGGGGACAGTGTGGAGGAGTGTTTGATGGGGACAGTGTGGAGGAGTGTTTGATGGGGACAGTGTGGAGGAGTGTTTGATGGGGACAGTGTAGAGGAGTGTTTGATGGCGACAGCGTGGAGGAGTGTTTGATGGGGACAGTGTGGAGGAGTGTTTGATGGGGACAGTGTGGAGGAGTGTTTGATGGGGACAGTGTAGAGGAGTGTTTGATGGGGACAGTGTGGAGGAGTGTTTGATGGGGACAGTGTGGGGGAGTGTATAATGGGGACAGTGTGGAGGGGTGTTTGATGGGGACAGTGTGGGGGAGTGTTTGATGGGGACAGTGTGGGGGAGTGTTTGATGGGGACAGTGTGGAGGAGTGTTTGATGGGGACAGTGTGGAGGAATGTTTGATGGGGACAGTGTGGGGGAGTGTTTGATGGGGACAGTGTGGAGGAGTGTTTGATGGGGACAGTGTGGAGGAGTGTTTGATGGGGTCGGTGTAGAGGAGTGTTTGATGGGGACAGTGTGGAGGAGTGTTTGATGGGGACAGTGTGGAGGAGTGTTTGATGGGAACAGTGTAGATGAGGGTTTGATGGGGACAGTGTGGAGGAGTGTTTGATGGGGACAGTGTGGAGGAGTGTTTGATGGGGACAGTGTGGAGGAGTGTTTGATGGGGACAGTGTGGAGGAGTGTTTGATGGGGACAGTGTGGAGGAGTGTTTGATGGGGACAGTGTAGAGGAGTGTTTGATGGCGACAGCGTGGAGGAGTGTTTGATGGGGACAGTGTGGAGGAGTGTTTGATGGGGACAGTGTGGAGGAGTGTTTGATGGGGACAGTGTAGAGGAGTGTTTGATGGGGACAGTGTGGAGGAGTGTTTGATGGGGACAGTATGGGGGAGTGTTTGATGGGGACAGTGTGGAGGAGTGTTTGATGGAGACAGTGTGGAGCAGTGTTTGATGGGGACAGTGTAGAGGAGTGTTTGATGGGGACAGTGTGGAGGAGTGTTTGATGGGGACAGTGTGGAGGAGTGTTTGCTGGGGACAGTGTGGAAGAGTGTTTGATGGGGACAGTGTGGGGGAGTGTTTGATGGGGACAGTGTGGAGGAGTGTTTGATGGAGACAGTGTGGAGGAGTGTTTGATGGGGACAGTGTGGAGGAGTGTTTGATGGAGACAGTGTGGAGGAGTGTTTGATGGGGACAGTGTGGAGGAGTGTTTGAAGGGGACAGTGTGGAAGAGTGTTTGATGGGGTCAGTGCAGAGGAGTGTTTGATGGGGACAGTGTGTATGAGTGTTTGATGGGGACAGTGTGGAGGAGTGTTTGATGGAGACAGTGTGGGGGAGTGTTTGATGGGGACAGTGTGGAGGAGTGTTTGATGGGGACAGTGTGGGTGAGGGTTTGATGGGGACAGTGTGGGGGAGTGTTTGATGGGGACAGTGTGGAGGAGTGTTTGATGGGGACAGTGTGGAGGAGTGTTTGATGGAGACAGTGTGGAGGAGTGTTTGATGGGGACAGTGTGGAGGAGTGTTTGATGGGGACAGTGTTGAGGAGTGCTTGATAGTGACAGTGTAGAGGAGTGTTTGATGGGGACAGTGTGGAGGAGTGTTTGATGGGGACAGTGTGGAGGAGTGTTTGATGGGGACAGTGTGGAGGAATATCTGATGGGGACAATGTGGAGGAGTGTTTGATGGGGTCGGTGTAGAGGAGTGTTTGATGGGGACAGTGTGGAGGAGTGTTTGATGGGGACAGTGTGGAGGAGTGTTTGATGGGGACAGTGTGGAGGAGTGTTTGATGGGGACAGTGTGGGGGAGTGTTTGATGGGGACAGTGTGGAGGGGTGTTTGATGGGGACAGTGTGGGGGAGTGTTTGATGGGGACAGTGTGGGGGAGTGTTTGATGGGGACAGTGTGGAGGAGTGTTTGATGGGGACAGTGTGGAGGAGTGTTTGATGGGGACAGTGTGGGGGAGTGTTTGATGGGGACAGTGTGGGGGAGTGTTTGATGGGGAAAGTGTGGAGGAGTGTTTGATGGGGACAGTGTGGAGGAGTGTTTGATGGGGACAGTGTGGGGGAGTGTTTGATGGGGACAGTGTGGAGGAGTGTTTGATGGAGACAGTGTGGAGGAGTCTTTGATGGGGACAGTGTGGAGGAGTGTTTGATGGGGACAGTGTGGAGGAGTGTTTGCTGGGGACAGTGTGGAGGAGTGTTTGATGGGGACAGTGTGGGGGAGTGTTTGATGGGGACAGTGTGGAGGAGTGTTTGATGGAGACAGTGTGGAGGAGTGTTTGATGGGGACAGTGTGGAGGAGTGTTTGATGGGGACAGTGTGGAGGAGTGTTTGATGGGGACAGTGTGGAGGAGTGTTTGATGGGGACACTGTGGAGGAGTGTTTGATGGGGACAGTGTGGAGAAGTGTTTGATGGGGACAGTGTGGAGGAGTGTTTGATGGGGACAGTGTGGAGGAGTGTTTGATGGGGACAGTGTGGAGGAGTGTTTGATGGGGACAGTGTGGAGGAGTGTTTGATGGGGACAGTGTGGAGGAGTGTTTGATGGGGACAGTGTGGAGGAGTGTTTGATGGGGACAGTGTGGAGGAGTGTTTGATGGGGACAGTGTGGAGGAGTGTTTGATGGGGACAGTGTGGAGGAGTGTTTTATAGGGACAGAGTTGATGAGGGTTTGATGGGGACAGCGTGGAGTAGTGTTTGATGGGGACAGTGTAGAGGAGTGTTTGATGGGGACAGTGTGGAGGAGTGTTTGATGGGGACAGTGTAGAGGAGTGTTTGATGGGGACAGTGTGGAGGAGTGTTTGATGGGGACAGTGTGGAGGAGTGTTTGATGGGGACAGTGTGGAGGAATATCTGATGGGGACAGTGTGGAGGAGTGTTTGATGGGGTCGGTGTAGAGGAGTGTTTGATGGGGACAGTGTGGAGGAGTGTTTGATGGGGACAGTGTGGAGGAGTGTTTGATGGGAACAGTGTAGATGAGGGTTTGATGGGGACAGTGTGGAGGAGTGTTTGATGGGGACAGTGTGGAGGAGTGTTTGATGGGGACAGTGTGGAGGAGTGTTTGATGGGGACAGTGTGGAGGAGTGTTTGATGGGGACAGTGTGGAGGAGTGTTTGATGGGGACAGTGTAGAGGAGTGTTTGATGGCGACAGCGTGGAGGAGTGTTTGATGGGGACAGTGTGGAGGAGTGTTTGATGGGGACAGTGTGGAGGAGTGTTTGATGGGGACAGTGTAGAGGAGTGTTTGATGGGGACAGTGTGGAGGAGTGTTTGATGGGGACAGTGTGGGGGAGTGTATAATGGGGACAGTGTGGAGGGGTGTTTGATGGGGACAGTGTGGGGGAGTGTTTGATGGGGACAGTGTGGGGGAGTGTTTGATGGGGACAGTGTGGAGGAGTGTTTGATGGGGACAGTGTGGAGGAATGTTTGATGGGGACAGTGTGGGGGAGTGTTTGATGGGGACAGTGTGGAGGAGTGTTTGATGGGGACAGTGTGGAGGAGTGTTTGATGGGGTCGGTGTAGAGGAGTGTTTGATGGGGACAGTGTGGAGGAGTGTTTGATGGGGACAGTGTGGAGGAGTGTTTGATGGGAACAGTGTAGATGAGGGTTTGATGGGGACAGTGTGGAGGAGTGTTTGATGGGGACAGTGTGGAGGAGTGTTTGATGGGGACAGTGTGGAGGAGTGTTTGATGGGGACAGTGTGGAGGAGTGTTTGATGGGGACAGTGTGGAGGAGTGTTTGATGGGGACAGTGTAGAGGAGTGTTTGATGGCGACAGCGTGGAGGAGTGTTTGATGGGGACAGTGTGGAGGAGTGTTTGATGGGGACAGTGTGGAGGAGTGTTTGATGGGGACAGTGTAGAGGAGTGTTTGATGGGGACAGTGTGGAGGAGTGTTTGATGGGGACAGTATGGGGGAGTGTTTGATGGGGACAGTGTGGAGGAGTGTTTGATGGAGACAGTGTGGAGCAGTGTTTGATGGGGACAGTGTAGAGGAGTGTTTGATGGGGACAGTGTGGAGGAGTGTTTGATGGGGACAGTGTGGAGGAGTGTTTGCTGGGGACAGTGTGGAAGAGTGTTTGATGGGGACAGTGTGGGGGAGTGTTTGATGGGGACAGTGTGGAGGAGTGTTTGATGGAGACAGTGTGGAGGAGTGTTTGATGGGGACAGTGTGGAGGAGTGTTTGATGGAGACAGTGTGGAGGAGTGTTTGATGGGGACAGTGTGGAGGAGTGTTTGAAGGGGACAGTGTGGAAGAGTGTTTGATGGGGTCAGTGCAGAGGAGTGTTTGATGGGGACAGTGTGTATGAGTGTTTGATGGGGACAGTGTGGAGGAGTGTTTGATGGAGACAGTGTGGGGGAGTGTTTGATGGGGACAGTGTGGAGGAGTGTTTGATGGGGACAGTGTGGGTGAGGGTTTGATGGGGACAGTGTGGGGGAGTGTTTGATGGGGACAGTGTGGAGGAGTGTTTGATGGGGACAGTGTGGAGGAGTGTTTGATGGAGACAGTGTGGAGGAGTGTTTGATGGGGACAGTGTGGAGGAGTGTTTGATGGGGACAGTGTTGAGGAGTGCTTGATAGTGACAGTGTAGAGGAGTGTTTGATGGGGACAGTGTGGAGGAGTGTTTGATGGGGACAGTGTGGAGGAGTGTTTGATGGGGACAGTGTGGAGGAATATCTGATGGGGACAATGTGGAGGAGTGTTTGATGGGGTCGGTGTAGAGGAGTGTTTGATGGGGACAGTGTGGAGGAGTGTTTGATGGGGACAGTGTGGAGGAGTGTTTGATGGGAACAGTGTAGATGAGGGTTTGATGGGGACAGTGTGGAGGAGTGTTTGATGGGGACAGTGTGGAGGAGTGTTTGATGGGGACAGTGTGGAGGAGTGTTTGATGGGGACAGTGTGGAGGAGTGTTTGATGGGGACAGTGTGGAGGAGTGTTTGATGGGGACAGTGTAGAGGAGTGTTTGATGGCGACAGCGTGGAGGAGTGTTTGATGGGGACAGTGTGGAGGAGTGTTTGATGGGGACAGTGTGGAGGAGTGTTTGATGGGGACAGTGTAGAGCAGTGTTTGATGGGGACAGTGTGGAGGAGTGTTTGATGGGGACAGTGTGGGGGAGTGTTTGATGGGGACAGTGTGGAGGGGTGTTTGATGGGGACAGTGTGGGGGAGTGTTTGATGGGGACAGTGTGGGGGAGTGTTTGATGGGGACAGTGTGGAGGAGTGTTTGATGGGGACAGTGTGGAGGAGTGTTTGATGGGGACAGTGTGGGGGAGTGTTTGATGGGACAGTGTGGAGGATGTTTGATGGGGACAGTGTGGAGGAGTGTTTGATGGGGACAGTGTGGAGGGGTGTTTGATGGGGACAGTGTGGAGGAGGGTTTGATGGGGACAGTGTGGAGGAGTGTTTGATGGGCACAGTGTGGAGGAGTGTTTGCTGGGGACAGTGTGGAGGAGTGTTTGATGGGGACAGTGTGGGGGTGTGTTTGATGGGGACAGTGTGGAGGAGTGTTTGATGGAGACAGTGTGGAGGAGTGTTTGATGGGGACAGTGTGGAGGAGTGTTTGATGGGGACAGTGTGGAGGAGTGTTTGATGGGGACAATGTGGAGGAGTGTTTGATGGGGACAGTGTGGAGGAGTGTTTGATGGGGACAGTGTGGAGGAGTGTTTGATGGGGACAGTGTGGGGGTGTGTTTGATGGGGACAGTGTGGAGGAGTGTTTGATGGAGACAGTGTGGAGGAGTGTTTGATGGGGACAGTGTGGAGGAGTGTTTGATGGGGACAGTGTGGAGGAGTGTTTGATGGGGACAATGTGGAGGAGTGTTTGATGGGGACAGTGTGGAGGAGTGTTTGATGGGGACAGTGTGGAGGAGTGTTTGATGGGGACAGTGTAGAGGAGTGTTTGATGGCGACAGCGTGGAGGAGTGTTTGGTGGGGACAGTGTGGAGGAGTGTTTGATGGGGACAGTGTGGAGGAGTGTTTGATGGGGACAGTGTGGAGGAGTGTTTGATGGGGACAGTGTGGAGGAGTGTTTGATGGGGACAGTGTGGGGGAGTGTTTGATGGGGACAGTGTGGAGGGGTGTTTGATGGGGACAGTGTGGGGGAGTGTTTGATGGGGACAGTGTGGGGGAGTGTTTGATGGGGACAGTGTGGAGGAGTGTTTGATGGGGACAGTGTGGAGGAGTGTTTGATGGGGACAGTGTGGGGGAGTGTTTGATGGGGACAGTGTGGTGGAGTGTTTGATGGGGACAGTGTGGAGGAGTGTTTGATGGGGACAGTGTGGAGGAGTGTTTGATGGGGACAGTGTGGGGGAGTGTTTGATGGGGACAGTGTGGAGGAGTGTTTGATGGAGACAGTGTGGAGGAGTGTTTGATGGGGACAGTATGGAGGAGTGTTTGATGGGGACAGTGTGGAGGAGTGTTTGATGGGGACAGTGTGGGGGAGTGTTTGATGGGACAGTGTGGAGGATGTTTGATGGGGACAGTGTGGAGGAGTGTTTGATGAGGACAGTGTGGAGGGGTGTTTGATGGGGACAGTGTGGAGGAGGGTTTGATGGGGACAGTGTGGAGGAGTGTTTGATGGGGACAGTGTGGAGGAGTGTTTGCTGGGGACAGTGTGGAGGAGTGTTTGATGGGGACAGTGTGGGGGAGTGTTTGATGGGGACAGTGTGGAGGAGTGTTTGATGGAGACAGTGTGGAGGAGTGTTTGATGGGGACAGTGTGGAGGAGTGTTTGATGGGGACAGTGTGGAGGAGTGTTTGATGGGGACAGTGTGGAGGAGTGTTTGACGGGGAAAGTGTAGAGGACTGTTTGATGGCGACAGCGTGGAGGAGTGTTTGGAGGGGACAGTGTGGAGGAGTGTTTGATGGGGACAGTGTGGAGGAGTGTTTGATGGGGACAGTGTGGAGGAGTGTTTGATGGGGACAGTGTGGAGGAGTGTTTGATGGGGACAGTGTGGAGGAGTGTTTGATGGGGACAGTGTAGAGGACTGTTTGATGGCGACAGCGTGGAGGAGTGTTTGGTGGGGACAGTGTGGAGGAGTGTTTGATGGGGACAGTGTGGAGGAGTGTTTGATGGGGACAGTGTGGGGGAGTGTTTGATGGGGACAGTGTGGAGGGGTGTTTGATGGGGACAGTGTGGGGGAGTGTTTGATGGGGACAGTGTGGGGGAGTGTTTGATGGGGACAGTGTGGAGGAGTGTTTGATGGGGACAGTGTGGAGGAGTGTTTGATGGGGACAGTGTGGGGGAGTGTTTGATGGGGACAGTGTGGAGGAGTGTTTGATGGAGACAGTGTGGAGCAGTGTTTGATGGGGACAGTGTAGAGGAGTGTTTGATGGGGACAGTGTGGAGGAGTGTTTAATGGGGACAGTGTGGAGGAGTGTTTGCTGGGGACAGTGTGGAGAAGTGTTTGATGGGGACAGTGTGGAGGAGTGTTTGATGGGGACAGTGTGGAGGAGTGTTTGATGGGGATAGTGTGGAGGAGTGTTTGATGGGGACAGTGTGGAGGAGTGTTTGATGGGGACAGTGTGGGGGATTGTTTGATGGGGACAGTGTGGGGGAGTGTTTGATGGGGACAGTGTGGAGGAGTGTTTGATGGGGACAGTGTGGAGGAGTGTTTGATGGGGACAGTGTGGAGGAGTGTTTGATGGGGACAGTGTGGAGGAGTGTTTGATGGGGACAGTGTGGAGGAGTGTTTGATGGGGACAGTGTGGAGGAGTGTTTGATGTGGACAGTGTGGAGGAGTGTTTGATGGGGACAGTGTGGAGGAATGTTTGATGGGGACAGTGTGGAGGAGTGTTTGATGGGGACAGTGTGGAGGAGTGTTTGATGGGGACAGTGTGGAGGAGTGTTTTATAGGGACAGAGTTGATGAGGGTTTGATGGGGACAGCGTGGAGGAGTGTTTGATGGGGACAGTGTAGAGGAGTGTTTGATGGGGACAGTGTGGAGGAGTGTTTGATGGGGACAGTGTAGAGGAGTGTTTGATGGGGACAGTGTGGAGGAGTGTTTGATGGGGACAGTGTGGAGGAGTGTTTGATGGGGACAGTGTGGAGGAATATCTGATGGGGACAGTGTGGAGGAGTGTTTGATGGGGTCGGTGTAGAGGAGTGTTTGATGGGGACAGTGTGGAGGAGTGTTTGATGGGGACAGTGTGGAGGAGTGTTTGATGGGAACAGTGTAGATGAGGGTTTGATGGGGACAGTGTGGAGGAGTGTTTGATGGGGACAGTGTGGAGGAGTGTTTGATGGGGACAGTGTGGAGGAGTGTTTGATGGGGACAGTGTGGAGGAGTGTTTGATGGGGACAGTGTGGAGGAGTGTTTGATGGGGACAGTGTGGAGGAATATCTGATGGGGACAGTGTGGAGGAGTGTTTGATGGGGTCGGTGTAGAGGAGTGTTTGATGGGGACAGTGTGGAGGAGTGTTTGATGGGGACAATGTGGAGGAGTGTTTGATGGGAACAGTGTAGATGAGGGTTTGATGGGGACAGTGTGGAGGAGTGTTTGATGGGGACAGTGTGGAGGAGTGTTTGATGGGGACAGAGTTGATGAGGGTTTGATGGGGACAGCGTGGAGGAGTGTTTGATGGGGACAGTGTAGAGGAGTGTTTGATGGGGACAGTGTGGAGGAGTGTTTGATGGGGACAGTGTAGAGGAGTGTTTGATGGGGACAGTGTGGAGGAGTGTTTGATGGGGACAGTGTGGAGGAGTGTTTGATGGGGACAGTGTGGAGGAATATCTGATGGGGACAGTGTGGAGGAGTGTTTGATGGGGTCGGTGTAGAGGAGTGTTTGATGGGGACAGTGTGGAGGAGTGTTTGATGGGGACAGTGTGGAGGAGTGTTTGATGGGAACAGTGTAGATGAGGGTTTGATGGGGACAGTGTGGAGGAGTGTTTGATGGGGACAGTGTGGAGGAGTGTTTGATGGGGACAGTGTGGAGGAGTGTTTGATGGGGACAGTGTGGAGGAGTGTTTGATGGGGACAGTGTGGAGGAGTGTTTGATGGGGACAGTGTAGAGGAGTGTTTGATGGCGACAGCGTGGAGGAGTGTTTGATGGGGACAGTGTAGAGGAGTGTTTGATGGGGACAGTGTGGAGGAGTGTTTGATGGGGACAGTGTAGAGGAGTGTTTGATGGGGACAGTGTGGAGGAGTGTTTGATGGGGACAGTGTGGGGGAGTGTTTAATGGGGACAGTGTGGAGGGGTGTTTGATGGGGACAGTGTGGGGGAGTGTTTGATGGGGACAGTGTGGGGGACTGTTTGATGGGGACAGTGTGGAGGAGTGTTTGATGGGGACAGTGTGGAGGAGTGTTTGATGGGGACAGTGTGGGGGAGTGTTTGATGGGGACAGTGTGGAGGAGTGTTTGACGGAGACAGTGTGGAGGAGTGTTTGATGGGGACAGTATGGAGGAGTGTTTGATGGGGACAGTGTGGGGGAGTGTTTGATGGGGACAGTGTGGAGGAGTGTTTGATGGAGACAGTGTGGAGGAGTGTTTGATGGGGACAGTATGGAGGAGTGTTTGATGGGGACAGTGTGGAGGAGTGTTTGATGGGGACAGTGTGGGGGAGTGTTTGATGGGACAGTGTGGAGGATGTTTGATGGGGACAGTGTGGAGGAGTGTTTGATGGGGACAGTGTGGAGGGGTGTTTGATGGGGACAGTGTGGAGGAGGGTTTGATGGGGACAGTGTGGAGGAGTGTTTGATGGGGACAGTGTGGAGGAGTGTTTGCTGGGGACAGTGTGGAGGAGTGTTTGATGGGGACAGTGTGGAGGAGTGTTTGATGGGGACAGTGTGGAGGAGTGTTTGATGGGGACAGTGTAGAGGAGTGTTTGATGGCGACAGCGTGGAGGAGTGTTTGGTGGGGACAGTGTGGAGGAGTGTTTGATGGGGACAGTGTGGAGGAGTGTTTGATGGGGACAGTGTGGAGGAGTGTTTGATGGGGACAGTGTGGGGGAGTGTTTGATGGGGACAGTGTGGAGGAGTGTTTGATGGAGACAGTGTGGAGCAGTGTTTGATGGGGGCAGTGTAGAGGTGTGTTTGATGGGGACAGTGTGGAGGAGTGTTTGATGGGGACAGTGTGGAGGAGTGTTTGCTGGGGACAGTGTGGAGAAGTGTTTGATGGGGACAGTGTGGAGGAGTGTTTGATGGGGACAGTGTGGAGGAGTGTTTGATGGGGATAGTGTGGAGGAGTGTTTGATGGGGACAGTGTGGAGGAGTGTTTGATGGGGACAGTGTGGAGGAGTGTTTGATGGGGACAGTGGAGGAGTGTTTGATGGGGACAGTGTGGGGGAGTGTTTGATGGGGACAGTGTGGGGGAGTGTTTGATGGGGACAGTGTGGAGGAGTGTTTGATGGGGACAGTGTGGAGGAGTGTTTGATGGGGACAGTGTGGAGGAGTGTTTGATGGGGACAGTGTGGAGGAGTGTTTGATGGGGACAGTGTGGAGGAGTGTTTGATGGGGACAGTGTGGAGGAGTGTTTGATGGGGACAGTGTGGAGGAGTGTTTGATGGGGACAGTGTGGAGGAGTGTTTGATGGGGACAGTGTGGAGGAGTGTTTGATGGGGACAGTGTGGAGGAGTGTTTGATGGGGACAGTGTGGAGGAGTGTTTTATGGGGACAGAGTTGATGAGGGTTTGATGGGGACAGTGTGGAGGAGTGTTTGATGGGGACAGTGTAGAGGAGTGTTTGATGGGGACAGTGTGGAGGAGTGTTTGATGGGGACAGTGTAGAGGAGTGTTTGATGGGGACAGTGTGGAGGAGTGTTTGATGGGGACAGTGTGGAGGAGTGTTTGATGGGGACAGTGTGGAGGAATATCTGATGGGGACAGTGTGGAGGAGTGTTTGATGGGGTCGGTGTAGAGGAGTGTTTGATGGGGACAGTGTGGAGGAGTGTTTGATGGGGACAGTGTGGAGGAGTGTTTGATGGGAACAGTGTAGATGATGGTTTGATGGGGACAGTGTGGAGGAGTGTTTGATGGGGACAGTGTGGAGGAGTGTTTGATGGGGACAGTGTGGAGGAGTGTTTGATGGGGACAGTGTGGAGGAGTGTTTGATGGGGACAGTGTGGAGGAGTGTTTGATGGGGACAGTGTAGAGGAGTGTTTGATGGCGACAGCGTGGAGGAGTGTTTGATGGGGACAGTGTGGAGGAGTGTTTGATGGGGACAGTGTGGAGGAGTGTTTGATGGGGACAGTATAGAGGAGTGTTTGATGGGGACAGTGTGGAGGAGTGTTTGATGGGGACAGTGTGGGGGAGTGTTTGATGGGGACAATGTGGAGGGGTGTTTGATGGGGACAGTGTGGGGGAGTGTTTGATGGGGACAGTGTGGGGGAGTGTTTGATGGGGACAGTGTGGAGGAGTGTTTGATGGGGACAGTGTGGAGGAGGGTTTGATGGGGACAGTGTGGAGGAGTGTTTGATGGGGACAGTGTGGAGGAGTGTTTGCTGGGGACAGTGTGGAGGAGTGTTTGATGGGGACAGTGTGGGGGAGTGTTTGATGGGGACAGTGTGGAGGAGTGTTTGATGGAGACAGTGTGGAGGAGTGTTTGATGGGGACAGTGTGGAGGAGTGTTTGATGGGGACAGTGTGGAGGAGTGTTTGATGGGGACAGTGTGGAGGAGTGTTTGATGGGGACAGTGTGGAGGAGTGTTTGATGGGGACAGTGTGGAGGAGTGTTTGATGGGGACAGTGTAGAGGAGTGTTTGATGGTGACAGCGTGGAGGAGTGTTTGGTGGGGACAGTGTGGAGGAGTGTTTGATGGGGACAGTGTAGAGGAGTGTTTGATGGCGACAGCGTGGAGGAGTGTTTGATGGGGACAGTGTAGAGGAGTGTTTGATGGGGACAGTGTGGAGGAGTGTTTGATGGGGACAGTGTAGAGGAGTGTTTGATGGGGACAGTGTGGAGGAGTGTTTGATGGGGACAGTGTGGGGGAGTGTTTAATGGGGACAGTGTGGAGGGGTGTTTGATGGGGACAGTGTGGGGGAGTGTTTGATGGGGACAGTGTGGGGGAGTGTTTGATGGGGACAGTGTGGAGGAGTGTTTGATGGGGACAGTGTGGAGGAGTGTTTGATGGGGACAGTGTGGGGGAGTGTTTGATGGGGACAGTGTGGAGGAGTGTTTGACGGAGACAGTGTGGAGGAGTGTTTGATGGGGACAGTATGGAGGAGTGTTTGATGGGGACAGTGTGGGGGAGTGTTTGATGGGGACAGTGTGGAGGAGTGTTTGATGGAGACAGTGTGGAGGAGTGTTTGATGGGGACAGTATGGAGGAGTGTTTGATGGGGACAGTGTGGAGGAGTGTTTGATGGGGACAGTGTGGGGGAGTGTTTGATGGGACAGTGTGGAGGATGTTTGATGGGGACAGTGTGGGGGAGTGTTTGATGGGGACAGTGTGGGGGAGTGTTTGATGGGGACAGTGTGGAGGAGTGTTTGATGGGGACAGTGTGGAGGAGTGTTTGATGGGGACAGTGTGGGGGAGTGTTTGATGGGGACAGTGTGGAGGAGTGTTTGACGGAGACAGTGTGGAGGAGTGTTTGATGGGGACAGTATGGAGGAGTGTTTGATGGGGACCGTGTGGAGGAGTGTTTGATGGGGACAGTGTGGAGGAGTGTTTGATGGGGACAGTGTGGAGGAGTGTTTGATGGGGACAGTGTAGAGGAGTGTTTGATGGCGACAGCGTGGAGGAGTGTTTGATGGGGACAGTGTGGAGGAGTGTTTGATGGGGACAGTGTGGAGGAGTGTTTGATGGGGACAGTATAGAGGAGTGTTTGATGGGGACAGTGTGGAGGAGTGTTTGATGGGGACAGTGTGGGGGAGTGTTTGATGGGGACAATGTGGAGGGGTGTTTGATGGGGACAGTGTGGGGGAGTGTTTGATGGGGACAGTGTGGGGGAGTGTTTGATGGGGACAGTGTGGAGGAGTGTTTGATGGGGACAGTGTGGAGGAGGGTTTGATGGGGACAGTGTGGAGGAGTGTTTGATGGGGACAGTGTGGAGGAGTGTTTGCTGGGGACAGTGTGGAGGAGTGTTTGATGGGGACAGTGTGGGGGAGTGTTTGATGGGGACAGTGTGGAGGAGTGTTTGATGGAGACAGTGTGGAGGAGTGTTTGATGGGGACAGTGTGGAGGAGTGTTTGATGGGGACAGTGTGGAGGAGTGTTTGATGGGGACAGTGTGGAGGAGTGTTTGATGGGGACAGTGTGGAGGAGTGTTTGATGGGGACAGTGTGGAGGAGTGTTTGATGGGGACAGTGTAGAGGAGTGTTTGATGGTGACAGCGTGGAGGAGTGTTTGGTGGGGACAGTGTGGAGGAGTGTTTGATGGGGACAGTGTAGAGGAGTGTTTGATGGCGACAGCGTGGAGGAGTGTTTGATGGGGACAGTGTAGAGGAGTGTTTGATGGGGACAGTGTGGAGGAGTGTTTGATGGGGACAGTGTAGAGGAGTGTTTGATGGGGACAGTGTGGAGGAGTGTTTGATGGGGACAGTGTGGGGGAGTGTTTAATGGGGACAGTGTGGAGGGGTGTTTGATGGGGACAGTGTGGGGGAGTGTTTGATGGGGACAGTGTGGGGGAGTGTTTGATGGGGACAGTGTGGAGGAGTGTTTGATGGGGACAGTGTGGAGGAGTGTTTGATGGGGACAGTGTGGGGGAGTGTTTGATGGGGACAGTGTGGAGGAGTGTTTGACGGAGACAGTGTGGAGGAGTGTTTGATGGGGACAGTATGGAGGAGTGTTTGATGGGGACAGTGTGGGGGAGTGTTTGATGGGGACAGTGTGGAGGAGTGTTTGATGGAGACAGTGTGGAGGAGTGTTTGATGGGGACAGTATGGAGGAGTGTTTGATGGGGACAGTGTGGAGGAGTGTTTGATGGGGACAGTGTGGGGGAGTGTTTGATGGGACAGTGTGGAGGATGTTTGATGGGGACAGTGTGGGGGAGTGTTTGATGGGGACAGTGTGGGGGAGTGTTTGATGGGGACAGTGTGGAGGAGTGTTTGATGGGGACAGTGTGGAGGAGTGTTTGATGGGGACAGTGTGGGGGAGTGTTTGATGGGGACAGTGTGGAGGAGTGTTTGACGGAGACAGTGTGGAGGAGTGTTTGATGGGGACAGTATGGAGGAGTGTTTGATGGGGACAGTGTGGGGGAGTGTTTGATGGGGACAGTGTGGAGGAGTGTTTGATGGAGACAGTGTGGAGGAGTGTTTGATGGGGACAGTATGGAGGAGTGTTTGATGGGGACAGTGTGGAGGAGTGTTTGATGGGGACAGTGTGGGGGAGTGTTTGATGGGACAGTGTGGAGGATGTTTGATGGGGACAGTGTGGAGGAGTGTTTGATGGGGACAGTGTGGAGGGGTGTTTGATGGGGACAGTGTGGAGGAGGGTTTGATGGGGACAGTGTGGAGGAGTGTTTGATGGGGACAGTGTGGAGGAGTGTTTGCTGGGGACAGTGTGGAGGAGTGTTTGATGGGGACAGTGTGGAGGAGTGTTTGATGGGGACAGTGTGGAGGAGTGTTTGATGGGGACAGTGTAGAGGAGTGTTTGATGGCGACAGCGTGGAGGAGTGTTTGGTGGGGACAGTGTGGAGGAGTGTTTGATGGGGACAGTGTGGAGGAGTGTTTGATGGGGACAGTGTGGAGGAGTGTTTGATGGGGACAGTGTGGGGGAGTGTTTGATGGGGACAGTGTGGAGGAGTGTTTGATGGAGACAGTGTGGAGCAGTGTTTGATGGGGGCAGTGTAGAGGTGTGTTTGATGGGGACAGTGTGGAGGAGTGTTTGATGGGGACAGTGTGGAGGAGTGTTTGCTGGGGACAGTGTGGAGAAGTGTTTGATGGGGTCAGTGTGGAGGAGTGTTTGATGGGGACAGTGTGGAGGAGTGTTTGATGGGGATAGTGTGGAGGAGTGTTTGATGGGGACAGTGTGGAGGAGTGTTTGATGGGGACAGTTTGGGGGAGTGTTTGATGGGGACAGTGTGGGGGAGTGTTTGATGGGGACAGTGTGGAGGAGTGTTTGATGGGGACAGTGTGGAGGAGTGTTTGATGGGGACAGTGTGGAGGAGTGTTTGATGGGGACAGTGTGGAGGAGTGTTTGATGGGGACAGTGTGGAGGAGTGTTTGATGGGGACAGTGTGGAGGAGTGTTTGATGGGGACAGTGTGGAGGAGTGTTTGATGGGGACAGTGTGGAGGAGTGTTTGATGGGGACAGTGTGGAGGAGTGTTTGATGGGGACAGTGTGGAGGAGTGTTTGATGGGGACAGTGTGGAGGAGTGTTTTATGGGGACAGAGTTGATGAGGGTTTGATGGGGACAGCGTGGAGGAGTGTTTGATGGGGACAGTGTAGAGGAGTGTTTGATGGGGACAGTGTGGAGGAGTGTTTGATGGGGACAGTGTAGAGGAGTGTTTGATGGGGACAGTGTGGAGGAGTGTTTGATGGGGACAGTGTGGAGGAGTGTTTGATGGGGACAGTGTGGAGGAATATCTGATGGGGACAGTGTGGAGGATTGTTTGATGGGGTCGGTGTAGAGGAGTGTTTGATGGGGACAGTGTGGAGGAGTGTTTGATGGGGACAGTGTGGAGGAGTGTTTGATGGGAACAGTGTAGATGATGGTTTGATGGGGACAGTGTGGAGGAGTGTTTGATGGGGACAGTGTGGAGGAGTGTTTGATGGGGACAGTGTGGGGGAGTGTTTGATGGGGACAGTGTAGAGGAGTGTTTGATGGCGACAGCGTGGAGGAGTGTTTGATGGGGACAGTGTGGAGGAGTGTTTGATGGGGACAGTGTGGAGGAGTGTTTGATGGGGACAGTATAGAGGAGTGTTTGATGGGGACAGAGTGGAGGAGTGTTTGATGGGGACAGTGTGGGGGAGTGTTTGATGGGGACAGTGTGGAGGGGTGTTTGATGGGGACAGTGTGGGGGAGTGTTTGATGGGGACAGTGTGGGGGAGTGTTTGATGGGGACAGTGTGGAGGAGTGTTTGATGGGGACAGTGTGGAGGAGGGTTTGATGGGGACAGTGTGGAGGAGTGTTTGATGGGGACAGTGTGGAGGAGTGTTTGCTGGGGACAGTGTGGAGGAGTGTTTGATGGGGACAGTGTGGGGGAGTGTTTGATGGGGACAGTGTGGAGGAGTGTTTGATGGAGACAGTGTGGAGGAGTGTTTGATGGGGACAGTGTGGAGGAGTGTTTGATGGGGACAGTGTGGAGGAGTGTTTGATGGGGACAGTGTGGAGCAGTGTTTGATGGGGACAGTGTGGAGGAGTGTTTGATGGGGACAGTGTGGAGGAGTGTTTGATGGGGACAGTGTAGAGGAGTGTTTGATGGTGACAGCGTGGAGGAGTGTTTGGTGGGGACAGTGTGGAGGAGTGTTTGATGGGGACAGTGTGCAGGAGTGTTTGATGGGGACAGTGTGGAGGAGTGTTTGATGGGGACAGTGTGGAGGAGTGTTTGATGGGGACAGTGTGGGGGAGTGTTTGATGGGGACAGTGTGGAGGGGTGTTTGATGGGGACAGTGTGGGGGAGTGTTTGATGGGGACAGTGTGGAGGAGTGTTTGATGGGGACAGTGTGAAGGAGTGTTTGATGGGGACAGTGTGGGGGAGTGTTTGATGGGGACAGTGTGGAGGAGTGTTTGATGGAGACAGTGTGGAGCAGTGTTTGATGGGGACAGTGTAGAGGAGTGTTTGATGGGGACAGTGTGGAGGAGTGTTTGATGGGGACAGTGTGGAGGAGTGTTTGCTGGGGACAGTGTGGAAGAGTGTTTGATGGGGACAGTGTGGGGGAGTGTTTGATGGGGACAGTGTGGAGGAGTGTTTGATGGAGACAGTGTGGAGGAGTGTTTGATGGAGACAGTGTGGAGGAGTGTTTGATGGAGACAGTGTGGAGGAGTGTTTGAAGGGGACAGTGTGGAAGAGTGTTTGATGGGGTCAGTGCAGAGGAGTGTTTGATGGGGACAGTGTGTAGGAGTGTTTGATGGGGACAGTGTAGAGGAGTGTTTGATGGGGACAGTGTGGAGGAGTGTTTGATGGGGACAGTGTGGGGGAGTGTTTGATGGGGACAGTGTGGAGGGGTGTTTGATGGGGACAGTGTGGGGGAGTGTTTGATGGGGACAGTGTGGGGGAGTGTTTGATGGGGACAGTGTGGAGGAGTGTTTGATGGGGACAGTGTGGAGGAGTGTTTGATGGGGACAGTGTGGGGGAGTGTTTGATGGGGACAGTGTGGAGGAGTGTTTGACGGAGACAGTGTGGAGGAGTGTTTGATGGGGACTGTATGGAGGAGTGTTTGATGGGGACAGTGTGGAGGAGTGTTTGATGGGGACAGTGTGGGGGAGTGTTTGATGGGACAGTGTGGAGGATGTTTGATGGGGACAGTGTGGAGGAGTGTTTGATGGGGACAGTGTGGAGGGGTGTTTGATGGGGACAGTGTGGAGGAGGGTTTGATGGGGACAGTGTGGAGGAGTGTTTGATGGGGACAGTGTGGAGGAGTGTTTGCTGGGGACAGTGTGGAGGAGTGTTTGATGGGACAGTGTGGGGGAGTGTTTGATGGGGACAGTGTGGAGGAGTGTTTGATGGGGACAGTGTGGAGGAGTGTTTGATGGGGACAGTGTGGAGGAGTGTTTGATGGGGACAGTGTGGAGGAGTGTTTGATGGGGACAGTGTGGAGGAGTGTTTGATGGGGACAGTGTGGAGGAGTGTTTGATAGGGACAGTGTGGAGGGGTGTTTGATGGGGACAGTGTGGATGAGTGTTTGATGGGGACAGTGTAGAGGAGTGTTTGATGGTGACAGCGTGGAGGAGTGTTTGGTGGGGACAGTGTGGAGGAGTGTTTGATGGGGACAGTGTGCAGGAGTGTTTGATGGGGACAGTGTGGAGGAGTGTTTGATGGGGACAGTGTGGAGGAGTGTTTGAAGGGGACAGTGTGGGGGAGTGTTTGATGGGGACAGTGTGGAGGGGTGTTTGATGGGGACAGTGTGGGGGAGTGTTTGATGGGGACAGTGTGGAGGAGTGTTTGATGGGGACAGTGTGGAGGAGTGTTTGATGGGGACAGTGTGGGGGAGTGTTTGATGGGGACAGTGTGGAGGAGTGTTTGATGGAGACAGTGTGGAGCAGTGTTTGATGGGGACAGTGTGGAGGAGGGTTTGATGGGGACAGTGTGGAGGAGTGTTTGATGGGGACAGTGTGGAGGAGTGTTTGATGGGGACAGTGTGGGGGAGTGTTTGATGGGGACAGTGTGGAGGAGTGTTTGATGGAGACAGTGTGGAGGAGTGTTTGATGGGGACAGTGTGGAGGAGTGTTTGATGGAGACAGTGTGGAGGAGTGTTTGATGGGGACAGTGTGGAGGAGTGTTTGAAGGGGACAGTGTGGAAGAGTGTTTGATGGGGTCAGTGCAGAGGAGTGTTTGATGGGGACAGTGTGTAGGAGTGTTTGATGGGGACAGTGTGGAGGAGTGTTTGATGGAGACAGTGTGGAGGAGTGTTTGATGGGGACAGTGTGGAGGAGTGTTTGATGGGGACAGTGTAGAGGAGTGTTTGATGGTGACAGCGTGGAGGAGTGTTTGGTGGGGACAGTGTGGAGGAGTGTTTGATGGGGACAGTGTGCAGGAGTGTTTGATGGGGACAGTGTGGAGGAGTGTTTGATGGGGACAGTGTGGAGGAGTGTTTGATGGGGACAGTGTGGGGGAGTGTTTGATGGGGACAGTGTGGAGGGGTGTTTGATGGGGACAGTGTGGGGGAGTGTTTGATGGGGACAGTGTGGAGGAGTGTTTGATGGGGACAGTGTGGAGGAGTGTTTGATGGGGACAGTGTGGGGGAGTGTTTGATGGGGACAGTGTGGAGGAGTGTTTGATGGAGACAGTGTGGAGCAGTGTTTGATGGGGACAGTGTAGAGGAGTGTTTGATGGGGACAGTGTGGAGGAGCGTTTGATGGGGACAGTGTGGAGGAGTGTTTGCTGGGGACAGTGTGGAAGAGTGTTTGATGGGGACAGTGTGGGGGAGTGTTTGATGGGGACAGTGTGGAGGAGTGTTTGATGGAGACAGTGTGGAGGAGTGTTTGATGGGGACAGTGTGGAGGAGTGTTTGATGGAGACAGTGTGGAGGAGTGTTTGATGGGGACAGTGTGGAGGAGTGTTTGAAGGGGACAGTGTGGAAGAGTGTTTGATGGGGTCAGTGCAGAGGAGTGTTTGATGGGGACAGTGTGTAGGAGTGTTTGATGGGGACAGTGTAGAGGAGTGTTTGATGGGGACAGTGTGGAGGAGTGTTTGATGGGGACAGTGTGGGGGAGTGTTTGATGGGGACAGTGTGGAGGGGTGTTTGATGGGGACAGTGTGGGGGAGTGTTTGATGGGGACAGTGTGGGGGAGTGTTTGATGGGGACAGTGTGGAGGAGTGTTTGATGGGGACAGTGTGGAGGAGTGTTTGATGGGGACAGTGTGGGGGAGTGTTTGATGGGGACAGTGTGGAGGAGTGTTTGACGGAGACAGTGTGGAGGAGTGTTTGATGGGGACAGTATGGAGGAGTGTTTGATGGGGACAGTGTGGAGGAGTGTTTGATGGGGACAGTGTGGGGGAGTGTTTGATGGGACAGTGTGGAGGATGTTTGATGGGGACAGTGTGGAGGAGTGTTTGATGGGGACAGTATGGAGGGGTGTTTGATGGGGACAGTGTGGAGGAGGGTTTGATGGGGACAGTGTGGAGGAGTGTTTGATGGGGACAGTGTGGAGGAGTGTTTGCTGGGGACAGTGTGGAGGAGTGTTTGATGGGACAGTGTGGGGGAGTGTTTGATGGGGACAGTGTGGAGGAGTGTTTGATGGGGACAGTGTGGAGGAGTGTTTGATGGGGACAGTGTGGAAGAGTGTTTGATGGGGACAGTGTGGAGGAGTGTTTGATGGGGACAGTGTGGAGGAGTGTTTGATGGGGACAGTGTGGAGGAGTGTTTGATAGGGACAGTGGGGAGGGGTGTTTGATGGGGACAGTGTGGATGAGTGTTTGATGGGGACAGTGTAGAGGAGTGTTTGATGGTGACAGTGTGGAGGAGTGTTTGGTGGGGACAGTGTGGAGGAGTGTTTGATGGGGACAGTGTGCAGGAGTGTTTGATGGGGACAGTGTGGAGGAGTGTTTGATGGGGACAGTGTGGAGGAGTGTTTGATGGGGACAGTGTGGGGGAGTGTTTGATGGGGACAGTGTGGAGGGGTGTTTGATGGGGACAGTGTGGGGGAGTGTTTGATGGGGACAGTGTGGAGGAGTGTTTGATGGGGACAGTGTGGAGGAGTGTTTGATGGGGACAGTGTGGGGGAGTGTTTGATGGGGACAGTGTGGAGGAGTGTTTGATGGAGACAGTGTGGAGCAGTGTTTGATGGGGACAGTGTAGAGGAGTGTTTGATGGGGACAGTGTGGAGGAGTGTTTGATGGGGACAGTGTGGAGGAGTGTTTGCTGGGGACAGTGTGGAAGAGTGTTTGATGGGGACAGTGTGGGGGAGTGTTTGATGGGGACAGTGTGGAGGAGTGTTTGATGGAGACAGTGTGGAGGAGTGTTTGATGGGGACAGTGTGGAGGAGTGTTTGATGGAGACAGTGTGGAGGAGTGTTTGATGGGGACAGTGTGGAGGAGTGTTTGAAGGGGACAGTGTGGAAGAGTGTTTGATGGGGTCAGTGCAGAGGAGTGTTTGATGGGGACAGTGTGTAGGAGTGTTTGATTGGGACAGTGTGGAGGAGTGTTTGATGGAGACAGTGTGGGGGAGTGTTTGATGGGGACAGTGTGGAGGAGTGTTTGATGGGGACAGTGTGGGTGAGGGTTTGATGGGGACAGTGTGGGGCAGTGTTTGATGGGGACAGTGTGGAGGAGTGTTTGATGGGGACAGTGTGGAGGAGTGTTTGATGGGGACAGTGTGGAGGAGTGTTTGATGGGGACAGTGTTGAGGAGTGCTTGATGGTGACAGTGTAGAGGAGTGTTTGATGGGGACAGTGTGGAGGAGTGTTTGATGGGGACAGTGTGGAGGAGTGTTTGATGGGGACAGTGTGGAGGAGCGTTTGATGGGGACAGTGTGGAGGAGTGTTTGATGGGGACAGTGTGGAGGAGTGTTTGATGGGGACAGTGTGGAGGATTGTTTGATGGGGACAGTGTAGAGGAGTGTTTGATGGTGACAGTGTGGAGGAGTGTTTGATGGGGACAGTGTGGGGGAGTGTTTGATGGGGACAGTGTGGAGGAGTGTTTGATGGGGACATTGTGGAGGAGTGTTTGATGGGGACAGTGTGGAGGAGTGTTTGAAGGGGTCAGTGTGGAGGAGTGTTTGATGGGGACAGTGTGCAGCAGTGTTTGATGGGGACAGTGTGGAGGAGTGTTTGATGGGGACAGTGTGGAGGAGTGTTTGATGGGGACAGTGTGGAGGAGTGTTTGATGGTGACAGTGTGGAGGAGTGTTTGATGGGGACAGTGTGGAGGAGTGTTTGATGGGGACAGTGTGGAGGAGTGTTTGATGGGGACAGTGTGGATGAGTGTTTGATGGGGACAGTGTGGAGGAGTGTTTGATGGGGACAGTGTGGAGGAGTGTTTGATGGGGACAGTGTAGAGGAGTGTTTGATGGGGACAGTGTGGAGGAGTATTTGATGGTGACAGTGTAGAGGAGTGTTTGATGGGGACAGTGTAGAGGAGTGTTTGATGGGGACAGTGTGGAGGAGTGTTTGATGGGGACAGTGTGGATGAGTGTTTGATGGGGACATTGTGGAGGAGTGTTTGATGGGGACAGTGTGGAGGAGTGTTTGATGGGGACAGTGTAGAGGAGTGTTTGATGGCGACAGCGTGGAGGAGTGTTTGATGGGGACAGTGTGGAGGAGTGTTTGATGGGGACAGTGTGGAGGAGTGTTTGATGGGGACAGTGTAGAGGAGTGTTTGATGGGGACAGTGTGGAGGAGTGTTTGATGGGGACAGTGTGGGGGAGTGTTTGATGGGGACAGTGTGGAGGGGTGTTTGATGGGGACAGTGTGGGGGAGTGTTTGATGGGGACAGTGTGGGGGAGTGTTTGATGGGGACAGTGTGGAGGAGTGTTTGATGGAGACAGTGTGGAGGAGTGTTTGATGGGGACAGTGTGGAGGAGTGTTTGATGGGGACAGTGTGGAGGAGTGTTTGATGGGGACAGTGTGGGGGAGTGTTTGATGGGGACAGTGTGGAGGAGTGTTTGATGGAGACAGTGTGGAGCAGTGTTTGATGGGGACAGTGTAGAGGAGTGTTTGATGGGGACAGTGTGGGGGAGTGTTTGATGGGGACAGTGTGGAGGAGTGTTTGATGGAGACAGTGTGGAGCAGTGTTTGATGGGGACAGTGTAGAGGAGTGTTTGATGGGGACAGTGTGGAGGAGCGTTTGATGGGGACAGTGTGGAGGAGTGTTTGCTGGGGACAGTGTGGAAGAGTGTTTGATGGGGACAGTGTGGGGGAGTGTTTGATGGGGACAGTGTGGAGGAGTGTTTGATGGAGACAGTGTGGAGGAGTGTTTGATGGGGACAGTGTGGAGGAGTGTTTGATGGAGACAGTGTGGAGGAGTGTTTGATGGGGACAGTGTGGAGGAGTGTTTGAAGGGGACAGTGTGGAAGAGTGTTTGATGGGGTCAGTGCAGAGGAGTGTTTGATGGGGACAGTGTGTAGGAGTGTTTGATGGGGACAGTGTAGAGGAGTGTTTGATGGGGACAGTGTGGAGGAGTGTTTGATGGGGACAGTGTGGGGGAGTGTTTGATGGGGACAGTGTGGAGGGGTGTTTGATGGGGACAGTGTGGGGGAGTGTTTGATGGGGACAGTGTGGGGGAGTGTTTGATGGGGACAGTGTGGAGGAGTGTTTGATGGGGACAGTGTGGAGGAGTGTTTGATGGGGACAGTGTGGGGGAGTGTTTGATGGGGACAGTGTGGAGGAGTGTTTGACGGAGACAGTGTGGAGGAGTGTTTGATGGGGACAGTATGGAGGAGTGTTTGATGGGGACAGTGTGGAGGAGTGTTTGATGGGGACAGTGTGGGGGAGTGTTTGATGGGACAGTGTGGAGGATGTTTGATGGGGACAGTGTGGAGGAGTGTTTGATGGGGACAGTATGGAGGGGTGTTTGATGGGGACAGTGTGGAGGAGGGTTTGATGGGGACAGTGTGGAGGAGTGTTTGATGGGGACAGTGTGGAGGAGTGTTTGCTGGGGACAGTGTGGAGGAGTGTTTGATGGGACAGTGTGGGGGAGTGTTTGATGGGGACAGTGTGGAGGAGTGTTTGATGGGGACAGTGTGGAGGAGTGTTTGATGGGGACAGTGTGGAAGAGTGTTTGATGGGGACAGTGTGGAGGAGTGTTTGATGGGGACAGTGTGGAGGAGTGTTTGATGGGGACAGTGTGGAGGAGTGTTTGATAGGGACAGTGGGGAGGGGTGTTTGATGGGGACAGTGTGGATGAGTGTTTGATGGGGACAGTGTAGAGGAGTGTTTGATGGTGACAGTGTGGAGGAGTGTTTGGTGGGGACAGTGTGGAGGAGTGTTTGATGGGGACAGTGTGCAGGAGTGTTTGATGGGGACAGTGTGGAGGAGTGTTTGATGGGGACAGTGTGGAGGAGTGTTTGATGGGGACAGTGTGGGGGAGTGTTTGATGGGGACAGTGTGGAGGGGTGTTTGATGGGGACAGTGTGGGGGAGTGTTTGATGGGGACAGTGTGGAGGAGTGTTTGATGGGGACAGTGTGGAGGAGTGTTTGATGGGGACAGTGTGGGGGAGTGTTTGATGGGGACAGTGTGGAGGAGTGTTTGATGGAGACAGTGTGGAGCAGTGTTTGATGGGGACAGTGTAGAGGAGTGTTTGATGGGGACAGTGTGGAGGAGTGTTTGATGGGGACAGTGTGGAGGAGTGTTTGCTGGGGACAGTGTGGAAGAGTGTTTGATGGGGACAGTGTGGGGGAGTGTTTGATGGGGACAGTGTGGAGGAGTGTTTGATGGAGACAGTGTGGAGGAGTGTTTGATGGGGACAGTGTGGAGGAGTGTTTGATGGAGACAGTGTGGAGGAGTGTTTGATGGGGACAGTGTGGAGGAGTGTTTGAAGGGGACAGTGTGGAAGAGTGTTTGATGGGGTCAGTGCAGAGGAGTGTTTGATGGGGACAGTGTGTAGGAGTGTTTGATTGGGACAGTGTGGAGGAGTGTTTGATGGAGACAGTGTGGGGGAGTGTTTGATGGGGACAGTGTGGAGGAGTGTTTGATGGGGACAGTGTGGGTGAGGGTTTGATGGGGACAGTGTGGGGCAGTGTTTGATGGGGACAGTGTGGAGGAGTGTTTGATGGGGACAGTGTGGAGGAGTGTTTGATGGGGACAGTGTGGAGGAGTGTTTGATGGGGACAGTGTTGAGGAGTGCTTGATGGTGACAGTGTAGAGGAGTGTTTGATGGGGACAGTGTGGAGGAGTGTTTGATGGGGACAGTGTGGAGGAGTGTTTGATGGGGACAGTGTGGAGGAGCGTTTGATGGGGACAGTGTGGAGGAGTGTTTGATGGGGACAGTGTGGAGGAGTGTTTGATGGGGACAGTGTGGAGGATTGTTTGATGGGGACAGTGTAGAGGAGTGTTTGATGGTGACAGTGTGGAGGAGTGTTTGATGGGGACAGTGTGGGGGAGTGTTTGATGGGGACAGTGTGGAGGAGTGTTTGATGGGGACATTGTGGAGGAGTGTTTGATGGGGACAGTGTGGAGGAGTGTTTGAAGGGGTCAGTGTGGAGGAGTGTTTGATGGGGACAGTGTGCAGCAGTGTTTGATGGGGACAGTGTGGAGGAGTGTTTGATGGGGACAGTGTGGAGGAGTGTTTGATGGGGACAGTGTGGAGGAGTGTTTGATGGTGACAGTGTGGAGGAGTGTTTGATGGGGACAGTGTGGAGGAGTGTTTGATGGGGACAGTGTGGAGGAGTGTTTGATGGGGACAGTGTGGATGAGTGTTTGATGGGGACAGTGTGGAGGAGTTTTTGATGGGGACAGTGTGGAGGAGTGTTTGATGGGGACAGTGTAGAGGAGTGTTTGATGGGGACAGTGTGGAGGAGTATTTGATGGTGACAGTGTAGAGGAGTGTTTGATGGGGACAGTGTAGAGGAGTGTTTGATGGGGACAGTGTGGAGGAGTGTTTGATGGGGACAGTGTGGATGAGTGTTTGATGGGGACATTGTGGAGGAGTGTTTGATGGGGACAGTGTGGAGGAGTGTTTGATGGGGACAGTGTAGAGGAGTGTTTGATGGCGACAGCGTGGAGGAGTGTTTGATGGGGACAGTGTGGAGGAGTGTTTGATGGGGACAGTGTGGAGGAGTGTTTGATGGGGACAGTGTAGAGGAGTGTTTGATGGGGACAGTGTGGAGGAGTGTTTGATGGGGACAGTGTGGGGGAGTGTTTGATGGGGACAGTGTGGAGGGGTGTTTGATGGGGACAGTGTGGGGGAGTGTTTGATGGGGACAGTGTGGGGGAGTGTTTGATGGGGACAGTGTGGAGGAGTGTTTGATGGAGACAGTGTGGAGGAGTGTTTGATGGGGACAGTGTGGAGGAGTGTTTGATGGGGACAGTGTGGAGGAGTGTTTGATGGGGACAGTGTGGGGGAGTGTTTGATGGGGACAGTGTGGAGGAGTGTTTGATGGAGACAGTGTGGAGCAGTGTTTGATGGGGACAGTGTAGAGGAGTGTTTGATGGGGACAGTGTGGAGGAGTGTTTGATGGGGACAGTGTGGAGGAGTGTTTGCTGGGGACAGTGTGGAAGAGTGTTTGATGGGGACAGTGTGGGGGAGTGTTTGATGGGGACAGTGTGGAGGAGTGTTTGATGGAGACAGTGTGGAGGAGTGTTTGATGGGGACAGTGTGGAGGAGTGTTTGATGGAGACAGTGTGGAGGAGTGTTTGATGGGGACAGTGTGGAGGAGTGTTTGAAGGGGACAGTGTGGAAGAGTGTTTGATGGGGTCAGTGCAGAGGAGTGTTTGATGGGGACAGTGTGTAGGAGTGTTTGATGGGGACAGTGTGGAGGAGTGTTTGATGGAGACAGTGTGGGGGAGTGTTTGATGGGGACAGTGTGGAGGAGTGTTTGATGGGGACAGTGTGGGTGAGGGTTTGATGGGGACAGTGTGGGGGAGTGTTTGATGGGGACAGTGTGGAGGAGTGTTTGATGGGGACAGTGTGGAGGAGTGTTTGATGGGGACAGTGTGGAGGAGTGTTTGATGGGGACAGTGTTGAGGAGTGCTTGATGGTGACAGTGTGGAGGAGTGTTTGATGGGGACAGTGTGGGGGAGTGTTTGATGGGGACAGTGTGGAGGAGTGTTTGATGGGGACAGTGTGGAGGAGCGTTTGATGGGGACAGTGTGGAGGAGTGTTTGATGGGGACAGTGTGGAGGAGTGTTTGAAGGGGTCAGTGTGGAGGAGTGTTTGATGGGGACAGTGTGCAGCAGTGTTTGATGGGGACAGTGTGGAGGAGTGTTTGATGGGGACAGTGTGGAGGAGTGTTTGATGGGGACAGTGTGGAGGAGTGTTTGATGGTGACAGTGTGGAGGAGTGTTTGATGGGGACAGTGTGGAGGAGTGTTTGATGGGGACAGTGTGGAGGAGTGTTTGATGGGGACAATGTGGATGAGTGTTTGATGGGGACAGTGTGGAGGAGTGTTTGATGGGGACAGTGTGGAGGAGTGTTTGATGGGGACAGTGTAGAGGAGTGTTTGATGGGGACAGTGTGGAGGAGTATTTGATGGTGACAGTGTAGAGGAGTGTTTGATGGGGACAGTGTAGAGGAGTGTTTGATGGGGACAGTGTGGAGGAGTGTTTGATGGGGACAGTGTGGAGGAGTGTTTGATGGGGACAGTGTGGAGGAGTGTTTGATGGGGACAGTGTGGAGGAGTGTTTGATGGGGACAGTGTAGAGGAGTGTTTGATGGCGACAGCGTGGAGGAGTGTTTGATGGGGACAGTGTGGAGGAGTGTTTGATGGGGACAGTGTGGAGGAGTGTTTGATGGGGACAGTGTAGAGGAGTGTTTGATGGGTCAGTGTGGAGGAGTGTTTGATGGGGACAGTGTGGGGGAGTGTTTGATGGGGACAGTGTGGAGGGGTGTTTGATGGGGACAGTGTGGGGGAGTGTTTGATGGGGACAGTGTGGGGGAGTGTTTGATGGGGACAGTGTGGAGGAGTGTTTGATGGAGACAGTGTGGAGGAGTGTTTGATGGGGACAGTGTGGAGGAGTGTTTGATGGGGACAGTGTGGAGGAGTGTTTGATGGGGACAGTGTGGGGGAGTGTTTGATGGGGACAGTGTGGAGGAGTGTTTGATGGAGACAGTGTGGAGCAGTGTTTGATGGGGACAGTGTAGAGGAGTGTTTGATGGGGACAGTGTGGAGGAGTGTTTGATGGGGACAGTGTGGAGGAGTGTTTGCTGGGGACAGTGAGGAAGAGTGTTTGATGGGGACAGTGTGGGGGAGTGTTTGATGGGGACAGTGTGGAGGAGTGTTTGATGGAGACAGTGTGGAGGAGTGTTTGATGGGGACAGTGTGGAGGAGTGTTTGATGGAGACAGTGTGGAGGAGTGTTTGATGGGGACAGTGTGGAGGAGTGTTTGATGGGGACAGTGTGGAAGAGTGTTTGATGGGGTCAGTGCAGAGGAGTGTTTGATGGGGACAGTGTGTAGGAGTGTTTGATGGGGACAGTGTGGAGGAGTGTTTGATGGAGACAGTGTGGGGGAGTGTTTGATGGGGACAGTGTGGAGGAGTGTTTGATGGGGACAGTGTGGGTGAGGGTTTGATGGGGACAGTGTGGGGGAGTGTTTGATGGGGACAGTGTGGAGGAGTGTTTGATGGGGACAGTGTGGAGGAGTGTTTGATGGGGACAGTGTGGAGGAGTGTTTGATGGGGACAGTGTTGAGGAGTGCTTGATGGTGACAGTGTAGAGGAGTGTTTGATGGGGACAGTGTGGAGGAGTGTTTGATGGGGACAGTGTGGAGGAGTGTTTGATGGGGACAGTGTGGAGGAGCGTTTGATGGGGACAGTGTGGAGGAGTGTTTGATGGGGACAGTGTGGAGGAGTGTTTGATGGGGACAGTGTGGAGGAGTGTTTGATGGGGACAGTGTGGAGGAGTGTTTGATGGGGACAGTGTGGAGGAGTGTTTGATGGGGACAGTGTAGAGGAGTGTTTGATGGTGACAGTGTGGAGGAGTGTTTGATGGGGACAGTGTGGGGGAGTGTTTGATGGGGACAGTGTGGAGGAGTGTTTGATGGGGACATTGTGGAGGAGTGTTTGATGGGGACAGTGTGGAGGAGTGTTTGAAGGGGTCAGTGTGGAGGAGTGTTTGATGGGGACAGTGTGCAGCAGTGTTTGATGGGGACAGTGTGGAGGAGTGTTTGATGGGGACAGTGTGGAGGAGTGTTTGATGGGGACAGTGTGGAGGAGTGTTTGATGGTGACAGTGTGGAGGAGTGTTTGATGGGGACAGTGTGGAGGAGTGTTTGATGGGGACAGTGTGGAGGAGTGTTTGATGGGGACAGTGTGGATGAGTGTTTGATGGGGACAGTGTGGAGGAGTGTTTGATGGGGACAGTGTGGAGGAGTGTTTGATGGGGACAGTGTAGAGGAGTGTTTGATGGGGACAGTGTGGAGGAGTATTTGATGGTGACAGTGTAGAGGAGTGTTTGATGGGGACAGTGTAGAGGAGTGTTTGATGGGGACAGTGTGGAGGAGTGTTTGATGGGGACAGTGTGGAGGAGTGTTTGATGGGGACAGTGTGGAGGAGTGTTTGATGGGGACAGTGTGGAGGAGTGTTTGATGGGGACAGTGTAGAGGAGTGTTTGATGGCGACAGCGTGGAGGAGTGTTTGATGGGGACAGTGTGGAGGAGTGTTTGATGGGGACAGTGTGGAGGAGTGTTTGATGGGGACAGTGTAGAGGAGTGTTTGATGGGGACAGTGTGGAGGAGTGTTTGATGGGGACAGTGTGGGGGAGTGTTTGATGGGGACAGTGTGGAGGAGGGTTTGATGGGGACAGTGTGGAGGAGTGTTTGATGGGGACAGTGTGGAGGAGTGTTTGCTGGGGACAGTGTGGAGGAGTGTTTGATGGGACAGTGTGGGGGGGTGTTTGATGGGGACAGTGTGGAGGAGTGTTTGATGGGGACAGTGTGGAGGAGTGTTTGATGGGGACAGTGTGGAGGAGTGTTTGATGGGGACAGTGTGGAGGAGTGTTCGATGGGGACAGTGTGGAGGAGTGTTTGATGGGGACAGTGTGGAGGAGTGTTTGATAGGGACAGTGTGGAGGGGTGTTTGATGGGGACAGTGTGGATGAGTGTTTGATGGGGACAGTGTAGAGGAGTGTTTGATGGTGACAGCGTGGAGGAGTGTTTGGTGGGGACAGTGTGGAGGAGTGTTTGATGGGGACAGTGTGCAGGAGTGTTTGATGGGGACAGTGTGGAGGAGTGTTTGATGGGGACAGTGTGGAGGAGTGTTTGATGGGGACAGTGTGGGGGAGTGTTTGATGGGGACAGTGTGGAGGGGTGTTTGATGGGGACAGTGTGGGGGAGTGTTTGATGGGGACAGTGTGGAGGAGTGTTTGATGGGGACAGTGTGGAGGAGTGTTTGATGGGGACAGTGTGGGGGAGTGTTTGATGGGGACAGTGTGGAGGAGTGTTTGATGGAGACAGTGTGGAGCAGTGTTTGATGGGGACAGTGTAGAGGAGTGTTTGATGGGGACAGTGTGGAGGAGTGTTTGATGGGGACAGTGTGGAGGAGTGTTTGCTGGGGACAGTGTGGAAGAGTGTTTGATGGGGACAGTGTGGGGGAGTGTTTGATGGGGACAGTGTGGAGGAGTGTTTGATGGAGACAGTGTGGAGGAGTGTTTGATGGGGACAGTGTGGAGGAGTGTTTGATGGAGACAGTGTGGAGGAGTGTTTGATGGGGACAGTGTGGAGGAGTGTTTGAAGGGGACAGTGTGGAAGAGTGTTTGATGGGGTCAGTGCAGAGGAGTGTTTGATGGGGACAGTGTGTAGGAGTGTTTGATGGGGACAGTGTGGAGGAGTGTTTGATGGAGACAGTGTGGGGGAGTGTTTGATGGGGACAGTGTGGAGGAGTGTTTGATGGGGACAGTGTGGGTGAGGGTTTGATGGGGACAGTGTGGGGGAGTGTTTGATGGGGACAGTGTGGAGGAGTGTTTGATGGGGACAGTGTGGAGGAGTGTTTGATGGGGACAGTGTGGAGGAGTGTTTGATGGGGACAGTGTTGAGGAGTGCTTGATGGTGACAGTGTAGAGGAGTGTTTGATGGGGACAGTGTGGAGGAGTGTTTGATGGGGACAGTGTGGAGGAGTGTTTGATGGGGACAGTGTGGAGGAGCGTTTGATGGGGACAGTGTGGAGGAGTGTTTGATGGGGACAGTGTGGAGGAGTGTTTGATGGGGACAGTGTGGAGGAGTGTTTGATGGGGACAGTGTAGAGGAGTGTTTGATGGTGACAGTGTGGAGGAGTGTTTGATGGGGACAGTGTGGGGGAGTGTTTGATGGGGACAGTGTGGAGGAGTGTTTGATGGGGACATTGTGGAGGAGTGTTTGATGGGGACAGTGTGGAGGAGTGTTTGAAGGGGTCAGTGTGGAGGAGTGTTTGATGGGGACAGTGTGCAGCAGTGTTTGATGGGGACAGTGTGGAGGAGTGTTTGATGGGGACAGTGTGGAGGAGTGTTTGATGGGGACAGTGTGGAGGAGTGTTTGATGGGGACAGTGTGGAGGAGTGTTTGATGGGGACAGTGTGGAGGAGTGTTTGATGGGGACAGTGTGGAGGAGTGTTTGATGGGGACAGTGTGGATGAGTGTTTGATGGGGACAGTGTGGAGGAGTGTTTGATGGTGACAGTGTAGAGGAGTGTTTGATGGGGACAGTGTAGAGGAGTGTTTGATGGGGACAGTGTGGAGGAGTGTTTGATGGGGACAGTGTGGAGGAGTGTTTGATGGGGACAGTGTGGAGGAGTGTTTGATGGGGACAGTGTGGAGGAGTGTTTGATGGGGACAGTGTAGAGGAGTGTTTGATGGCGACAGCGTGGAGGAGTGTTTGATGGGGACAGTGTGGAGGAGTGTTTGATGGGGACAGTGTGGAGGAGTGTTTGATGGGGACAGTGTAGAGGAGTGTTTGATGGGGACAGTGTGGAGGAGTGTTTGATGGGGACAGTGTGGGGGAGTGTTTGATGGGGACAGTGTGGAGGGGTGTTTGATGGGGACAGTGTGGGGGAGTGTTTGATGGGGACAGTGTGGGGGAGTGTTTGATGGGGACAGTGTGGAGGAGTGTTTGATGGGGACAGTGTGGAGGAGTGTTTGATGGGGACAGTGTGGGGGAGTGTTTGATGGGGACAGTGTGGAGGAGTGTTTGATGGAGACAGTGTGGAGGAGTGTTTGATGGGGACAGTGTGGAGGAGTGTTTGATGGGGACAGTGTGGAGGAGTGTTTGATGGGGACAGTGTGGAGGAGTGTTTGATGGGGACAGTGTAGAGGAGTGTTTGATGGCGACAGCGTGGAGGAGTGTTTGGTGGGGACAGCGTGGAGGAGTGTTTGATGGGGACAGTGTGGAGGAGTGTTTGATGGGGACAGTGTGGAGCAGTGTTTGATGGAGACAGTGTGGAGGAGTGTTTGATGGGGACAGTGTGGAGGAGTGTTTGATGGGGACAGTGTTGAGGAGTGCTTGATGGTGACAGTGTAGAGGAGTGTTTGATAGGGACAGTGTGGAGGAGTGTTTGATGGGGACAGTGTGGAGGAGTGTTTGATGGGGACAGTGTGGAGGAATGTTTGATGGGGATAGTGTGGAGGAGTGTTTGATGGGGACAGTGTGGAGGAGTGTTTGATGGGGACAGTGTGGAGGAGTGTTTGATGGGGACAGTGTGGAGGAGTGTTTGATGGGGACAGTGTGGAGGAGTGTTTGATGGGGACAGTGTGGAGGAGTGTTTGATGGGGACAGTGTGGAGGAGTGTTTGATGGGGACAGTGTGGAGGAGTGTTTGATGGGGACAGTGTGGAGGAGTGTTTGATGGGGACAGTGTGGAGGATTGTTTGATGGGGACAGTGTGGAGGAGTGTTTGATGGGGACAGTGTGGAGGAGTGTTTGATGGGGACAGTGTGGAGGAGTGTTTGATGGGGACAGTGTGGAGGAGTGTTTGATGGGGACAGTGTGGAGGAGTGTTTGATGGGGACAGTGTGGATGAGTGTTTGATGGGGACAGTGTGGAGGAGTGTTTGATGGGGACAGTGTGGAGGAGTGTTTGATGGGGACAGTGTGGAGGAGTGTTTGATGGGGACAGTGTGGAGGAGTGTTTGATGGGGACAGTGTGGAGGAGTGTTTGATGGGGACAGTGTGGAGGAGTGTTTGATGGGGACAGTGTGGAGGAGTGTTTAATGGGGACAGTGTGGAGGAGTGTTTGATGGGGACAGTGTGGAGGAGTGTTTGATGGGGACAGTGTGGAGGAGTGTTTGATGGGGACAGTGTGGAGGAGTGTTTGATGGGGACAGTGTGGAGGAGTGTTTGATGGGGACAGTGTGGAGGAGTGTTTGATGGGGACAGTGTGGAGGAGTGTTTGATGGGGACAGTGTGGAGGATTGTTTGATGGGGACAGTGTGGATGAGTGTTTGATGGGGACAGTGTGGAGGAGTGTTTGATGGGGACAGTGTGGAGGAGTGTTTGATGGGGACAGTGTGGATGAGTGTTTGATGGGGACATTGTGGAGGAGTGTTTGATGGGGACAGTGTGGAGGAGTGTTTGATGGGGACAGTGTGGAGGAGTGTTTGATGGGGACAGTGTGGAGGAGTGTTTGATGGGGACAGTGTGGAGGAGTGTTTGATGGGGACAGTGTGGAGGAGTGTTTGATGGGGACAGTGTGGAGGAGTGTTTGATGGGGACAGTGTGGAGGAGTGTTTGATGGGGACAGTGTGGGGGGGTGTTTGATGGGGACGGTGTGGAGGAGTGTTTGATGTGGACAGTGTGGAGGAGTGTTTGATGGGGACAGTTTGGAGGAGTGTTTGATGGGGACAGTTTGGAGGAGTGTTTGATGGGGACAGTGTGGAGGAGTGTTTGATGGGGACAGTGTGGAGGAGTGTTTGATGGGGACAGTGTGGAGGAGTGTTTGATGGGGTCAGTGTGGAAGAGTGTTTGATGGGGACAGTGTGGAGCAGTGTTTGATGGGGACAGTGTGGAGGAGTGTTTGATGGGGACAGTGTGGAGGAGTGTTTGATGGGGACAGTGTGGAGGAGTGTTTGATGGGGACAGTGTGGAGGAGTGTTTGATGGGGACAGTGTGGATGAGTGTTTGATGGGGACAGTGTGGAGGAGTGTTTGATGGGGACAGTGTGGAGGAGTGTTTGATGGGGACAGTGTGGAGGAGTGTTTGATGGGGACAGTGTGGAGGAATGTTTGATGGGGACAGTGTGGAGGAGTGTTTGATGGGGACAGTGTGGAGGAGTGTTTGATGGGGACAGTGTGGAGGAGTGTTTGATGGGGA
>NW_027308246.1:110000-115000 GCF_047496885.1 Scyliorhinus torazame
TGTCTCGGTGTGTGTGAATGTCTCGGTGTGTGTGAGAGTGTCTCGGTGTGTGTGTGAGTGTCTCGGTGAGTGTGTGAGTGTCTCGGTGTGTGTGAGAGTGTCTCGGTGAGTGTGAGTGTCTCGGTGAGTGTGTGAGTGTCTCGGTGAGTGTGAGAGTGTCTCGGTGTGTGTGAGAGTGTCTCGGTGAGTGTGTGAGTGTCTCGGTGAGTGTGTGAGTGTCTCGGTGAGTGTGTGAGTGTCTCGGTGAGTGTGTGAGTGTCTCGGTGTGTGTGTGAGTGTCTCGGTGTGTGTGAGTGTCTCGGTGTGTGTGTGAATGTCTCGGTGTGTGTGTGAGTGCCTCGGTGAGTGTGTGAGTGTCTCGGTGTGTGTGTTAGTGTCTCGGTGTGTGTGAGAGTGTCTCGGTGTGTGTGAGTCTCTCGGCGAGCGTGAGAGTGTCTCGGTGTGTGTGAGTCTCTCGGTGAGCGTGAGAGTGTCTCGATGAGTGTGAGAGTGTCTCGGCGAGTGTGAGAGTGTCTCGGTGTGTGTGTGAGTGTCTCGGTGTGTGTGTGAGTGTCTCGGTGAGTGTGTGAGTGTCTCGGTGAGTGTGTGAGTGTCTCGGTGTGTGTGAGAGTGTCTCGGTGAGTGTGAGTGTCTCGGTGTGTGTGAGTGTCTCGGTGTGTGTGAGTGTCTCGGTGTGT
Source organism: Scyliorhinus torazame (assembly GCF_047496885.1). Taxonomy (NCBI): domain Eukaryota; kingdom Metazoa; phylum Chordata; class Chondrichthyes; order Carcharhiniformes; family Scyliorhinidae; genus Scyliorhinus; species Scyliorhinus torazame. The sequence goes on from NW_027308246.1 coordinate 110,678, forward strand.
GTGTGAGTGTCTCGGTGAGTGTGTGAGTGTCTCGGTGTGTGTGTTAGTGTCTCGGTGTGTGTGAGAGTGTCTCGGTGTGTGTGAGTCTCTCGGCGAGCGTGAGAGTGTCTCGGTGTGTGTGAGTCTCTCGGCGAGTGTGAGAGTGTCTCGATGAGTGTGAGAGTGTCTCGGCGAGTGTGAGAGTGTCTCGGTGTGTGTGTGAGTGTCTCGGTGTGTGTGTGAGTGTCTCGGTGTGTGTGAGAGTGTCTCGGTGATTGTGTGAGTGTCTCGATGAGTGTGAGAGTCTCTCGGCGAGTGTGAGAGTGTCTCGATGAGTGTGAGAGTCTCTCGGCGAGTGTGAGAGTGTCTCGATGAGTGTGAGAGTCTCTCGGCGAGTGTGAGAGTGTCTCGATGAGTGTGAGTCTCTCGGCGAGTGTGAGAGTGTCTCGATGAGTGTGAGAGTCTCTCGGCGAGTGTGAGAGTGTCTCGGTGTGTGTGAGAGTGTCTCGGTGTGTGTGTGAGTGTCTCGATGAGTGTGAGAGTCTCTCGGCGAGTGTGAGAGTGTCTCGATGAGTGTGAGAGTCTCTCGGCGAGTGTGAGAGTGTCTCGATGAGTGTGAGAGTCTCTCGGCGAGTGTGAGAGTGTCTCGATGAGTGTGAGAGTCTCTCAGCGAGTGTGAGAGTGTCTCGATGAGTGTGAGAGTCTCTCGGCGAGTGTGAGAGTGTCTCGATGAGTGTGACAGTCTCTCGGCGAGTGTGAGAGTGTCTCGATGAGTGTGAGAGTCTCTCGGCGAGTGTGTGAGTGTCTCGATGAGTGTGAGAGTCTCTCGGCGAGTGTGAGAGTGTCTCGATGAGTGTGAGAGTCTCTCGGCGAGTGTGAGAGTGTCTCGATGAGTGTGAGAGTCTCTCGGCGAGTGTGAGAGTGTCTCGATGAGTGTGAGAGTCTCTCGGCGAGTGTGAGAGTGTCTCGATGAGTGTGAGAGTCTCTCAGCGAGTGTGAGAGTGTCTCGATGAGTGTGAGAGTCTCTCGGCGAGTGTGAGAGTGTCTCGATGAGTGTGACAGTCTCTCGGCGAGTGTGAGAGTGTCTCGATGAGTGTGAGAGTCTCTCGGCGAGTGTGTGAGTGTCTCGATGAGTGTGAGAGTCTCTCGGCGAGTGTGAGAGTGTCTCGATGAGTGTGAGAGTCTCTCGGCGAGTGTGAGAGTGTCTCGATGAGTGTGAGAGTCTCTCGGCGAGTGTGAGAGTGTCTCGATGAGTGTGAGAGTCTCTCGGCGAGTGTGAGAGTGTCTCGATGAGTGTGAGAGTCTCTCGGCGAGTGTGAGAGTGTCTCGATGAGTGTGAGAGTCTCTCGGCGAGTGTGAGAGTGTCTCGATGAGTGTGAGTCTCTCGGCGAGTGTGAGAGTGTCTCGATGAGTGTGAGAGTCTCTCGGCGAGTGTGAGAGTGTCTCGGTGTGTGTGAGAGTGTCTCGGTGTGTGTGTGAGTGTCTCGATGAGTGTGAGAGTCTCTCGGCGAGTGTGAGAGTGTCTCGATGAGTGTGAGAGTCTCTCGGCGAGTGTGAGAGTGTCTCGATGAGTGTGAGAGTCTCTCGGCGAGTGTGAGAGTGTCTCGATGAGTGTGAGAGTCTCTCAGCGAGTGTGAGAGTGTCTCGATGAGTGTGAGAGTCTCTCGGCGAGTGTGAGAGTGTCTCGATGAGTGTGACAGTCTCTCGGCGAGTGTGAGAGTGTCTCGATGAGTGTGAGAGTCTCTCGGCGAGTGTGTGAGTGTCTCGATGAGTGTGAGAGTCTCTCGGCGAGTGTGAGAGTGTCTCGATGAGTGTGAGAGTCTCTCGGCGAGTGTGAGAGTGTCTCGATGAGTGTGAGAGTCTCTCGGCGAGTGTGAGAGTGTCTCGATGAGTGTGAGAGTCTCTCGGCGAGTGTGAGAGTGTCTCGATGAGTGTGAGAGTCTCTCGGCGAGTGTGAGAGTGTCTCGATGAGTGTGAGAGTCTCTCGGCGAGTGTGAGAGTGTCTCGATGAGTGTGAGAGTCTCTCGGCGAGTGTGAGAGTGTCTCGATGAGTGTGAGAGTCTCTCGGCGAGTGTGAGAGTGTCTCGATGAGTGTGACAGTCTCTCGGCGAGTGTGAGAGTGTCTCGATGAGTGTGACAGTCTCTCGGCGAGTGTGAGAGTGTCTCGATGAGTGTGACAGTCTCTCGGCGAGTGTGAGAGTGTCTCGATGAGTGTGACAGTCTCTCGGCGAGTGTGAGAGTGTCTCGATGAGTGTGAGAGTCTCTCGGCGAGTGTGAGAGTGTCTCGATGAGTGTGACAGTCTCTCGGCGAGTGTGAGAGTGTCTCGATGAGTGTGAGAGTCTCTCGGCGAGTGTGAGAGTCTCTCGGCGAGTGTGACAGTCTCTCGGCGAGTGTGAGAGTGTCTCGATGAGTGTGACAGTCTCTCGGCGAGTGTGAGAGTGTCTCGATGAGTGTGACAGTCTCTCGGCGAGTGTGAGAGTGTCTCGATGAGTGTGAGAGTCTCTCGGCGAGTGTGAGAGTCTCTCGATGAGTGTGACAGTCTCTCGGCGAGTGTGAGAGTGTCTCGATGAGTGTGACAGTCTCTCGGCGAGTGTGAGAGTGTCTCGATGAGTGTGAGAGTCTCTCGGCGAGTGTGAGAGTGTCTCGATGAGTGTGACAGTCTCTCGGCGAGTGTGAGAGTGTCTCGATGAGTGTGACAGTCTCTCGGCGAGTGTGAGAGTGTCTCGATGAGTGTGAGAGTCTCTCGGCGAGTGTGAGAGTGTCTCGATGAGTGTGACAGTCTCTCGGCGAGTGTGAGAGTGTCTCGATGAGTGTGAGAGTCTCTCGGCGAGTGTGAGAGTGTCTCGATGAGTGTGACAGTCTCTCGGCGAGTGTGAGAGTGTCTCGATGAGTGTGAGAGTCTCTCGGCGAGTGTGAGAGTGTCTCGATGAGTGTGAGAGTCTCTCGGCGAGTGTGAGAGTGTCTCGATGAGTGTGACAGTCTCTCGGCGAGTGTGTGAGTGTCTCGATGAGTGTGAGAGTCTCTCGGCGAGTGTGAGAGTGTCTCGATGAGTGTGACAGTCTCTCGGCGAGTGTGTGAGTGTCTCGATGAGTGTGACAGTCTCTCGGCGAGTGTGAGAGTGTCTCGATGAGTGTGAGAGTCTCTCGGCGAGTGTGAGAGTGTCTCGATGAGTGTGAGAGTCTCTCGGCGAGTGTGAGAGTGTCTCGATGAGTGTGAGAGTCTCTCGGCGAGTGTGAGAGTGTCTCGATGAGTGTGAGAGTCTCTCGGCGAGTGTGAGAGTGTCTCGATGAGTGTGACAGTCTCTCGGCGAGTGTGAGAGTGTCTCGATGAGTGTGACAGTCTCTCGGCGAGTGTGAGAGTGTCTCGATGAGTGTGAGAGTCTCTCGGCGAGTGTGAGAGTGTCTCGATGAGTGTGACAGTCTCTCGGCGAGTGTGAGAGTGTCTCGATGAGTGTGAGAGTCTCTCGGCGAGTGTGAGAGTGTCTCGATGAGTGTGACAGTCTCTCGGCGAGTGTGAGAGTGTCTCGATGAGTGTGACAGTCTCTCGGCGAGTGTGAGAGTGTCTCGATGAGTGTGACAGTCTCTCGGCGAGTGTGAGAGTGTCTCGATGAGTGTGAGAGTCTCTCGGCGAGTGTGAGAGTGTCTCGATGAGTGTGAGAGTCTCTCGGCGAGTGTGAGAGTGTCTCGATGAGTGTGACAGTCTCTCGGCGAGTGTGAGAGTGTCTCGATGAGTGTGAGAGTCTCTCGGCGAGTGTGAGAGTGTCTCGATGAGTGTGAGAGTCTCTCGGCGAGTGTGAGAGTGTCTCGATGAGTGTGACAGTCTCTCGGCGAGTGTGAGAGTGTCTCGATGAGTGTGACAGTCTCTCGGCGAGTGTGAGAGTGTCTCGATGAGTGTGACAGTCTCTCGGCGAGTGTGAGAGTGTCTCGATGAGTGTGAGAGTCTCTCGGCGAGTGTGAGAGTGTCTCGATGAGTGTGACAGTCTCTCGGCGAGTGTGAGAGTGTCTCGATGAGTGTGACAGTCTCTCGGCGAGTGTGAGAGTGTCTCGATGAGTGTGAGAGTCTCTCGGCGAGTGTGAGAGTGTCTCGATGAGTGTGAGAGTCTCTCGGCGAGTGTGAGAGTGTCTCGATGAGTGTGAGAGTCTCTCGGCGAGTGTGAGAGTGTCTCGATGAGTGTGAGAGTCTCTCGGCGAGTGTGAGAGTGTCTCGGTGTGTGTGTGAGTGTCTCGGTGTGTGTGTGAGTGTCTCGGTGTGTGTGAGAGTCTCTCGGCGAGTGTGAGAGTGTCTCGGTGTGTGTGTGAGTGTCTCGGTGTGTGTGTGAGTGTCTCGATGAGTGTGACAGTCTC
>NW_027308246.1:122500-146337 GCF_047496885.1 Scyliorhinus torazame
CGAGGTACGTGAGGGGGGGAGGGGACAGAGTGAGGGTCAGTGTGTGTGGGACCCGTACCCCAGTGAGGGTCAGTGTGTGTGGGACCCGTACCCCAGTGAGAGTCAGTGTGTGTGGGACCCGTACCCCAGTGAGAGTCAGTGTGTGTGGGACCCGTACCCCAGTGAGAGTCAGTGTGTGTGGGACCCGTACCCCAGTGAGAGTCAGTGTGTGTGGGACCCGTACCCCAGTGAGAGTCAGTGTGTGTGGGACCCGTACCCCAGTGAGAGTCAGGGTGTGTGGGACCCGTACCCCAGTGAGAGTCAGTGTGTGTGGGACCCGTACCCCAGTGAGAGTCAATGTGTGTGGGACCCGTACCCCAGTGAGAGTCAGTGTGTGTGGAACCCGTACCCCAGTGAGACTCAGTGTGTGTGGAACCCGTACCCCAGTGAGAGTCAGTGTGTGTGGGACCCGTACCCCAGTGAGAGTCAATGTGTGTGGGACCCGTACCCCAGTGAGAGTCAGTGTGTGTGGAACCCGTACCCCAGTGAGACTCAGTGTGTGTGGAACCCGTACCCCAGTGAGAGTCAGTGTGTGTGGGACCCGTACCCCAGTGTGAGTCAGTTTGTGTGGGACCCATACTCCAGTGAGAGTCAGCGTGTGTGGGACCCGTACCCCAGTGAGAGTCAGTGTGTGTGGGACCCGTACCCCAGTGAGAGTCAGTGTGTGTGGGACCCGTACCCCACTGAGAGTCGGTGTGTGGGTCCCGTACCCCAGTGAGAGTCAGTGTGTGTGGGACCCGTACCCCAGTGAGAGTAAGTGTGTGTGGGACCCGTACCCCAGTGAGAGTCAGTGTGTGTGGAATCCGTACCCCAGAGAGAGTCAGTGTGTGTGGGACCCGTACCCCAGTGAGAGTCAGTGTGTGTGGGACCCGTACCCCAGTGAGGGTCAGTTTGTGTGGGACCCGTACCCCAGTGAGGGTCAGGGTGTGTGGGACCCGTACCCCAGTGAGGGTCAGTGTGTGTGGGACCCGTACCCCAGTGAGAGTCAGTGTGTGTGGGACCCGTACCCCAGAGAGGGTCAGTGTGTGTGGGACCCGTACCCCAGTGAGAGTCAGTGTGTGTGGGACCCGTACCCCAGTGAGAGTCAGTGTGTGTGGGACCCGTACCCCAGTGAGGGTCAGTGTGTGTGGGACCCGTACCCCAGTGAGAGTCAGTATGTGTGGAACCCGTACCCCAGTGAGAGTCAGTGTGTGTGGGACCCGTACCCCAGTGAGAGTCAGTGTGTGTGGGACCCGGACCCCAGTGAGAGTCAGTGTGTGTGGGACCCATACCCCAGTGAGAGTCGGTGTGTGTGGAACCCGTACCCCAGTGAGAGTGAATGTGTGTGGGACCCGTACCCCAGTGAGAGTCAGTGTGTGTGGGACCCGTACCCCAGTGAGAGTCAGTTTGTGTGGGACCAGTACCCCAGTGAGAGTCAGTGTGTGTGGGACCCGTACCCCAGTGAGAGTCAGTGTGTGTGGGACCCATACCCCAATGAGAGTCAGTGTGTGTGGGACCTGTACCCCAGTGAGAGTCAGTGTGTGGGACCCGTACCCCAGTGAGAGTCAGTGTGTGTGGGACCCGTACCCCAGTGAGAGTCAGTGTGTGTGGAGCCCGAACCCCAGTGAGAGTCAGTGTGTGTGGGACCCGTACCCCAGTGAGAGTCAGTGTGTGTGGGACTCGTAGCCCAGTGAGAGTCAGTGTGTGTGGGACCCGTACCCCAGTGAGAGTCAGTGTGTGTGGGACCCGTACCCCAGTGAGAGTCAGTGTGTATGGGACCCGTATCCCAGTGAGAGACAGTGTGTGTGGGACCCGTACCCCAGTGAAAGTCAGTGTGTGTGGGACCCGTACCCCAGTGCGAGTCAGTGTGTGTGGGACCCGTACCCCAGTGAGAGTCAGTGTGTGCGGGACCCGTACCCCAGTGAGAGTCAGTGTGTGTGGGACCCGTACCCCAGTGCGAGTCAGTGTGTGTGGGACCCGTACCCCAGCGAGAGTGAGTGTGTGTGGGACCCGTACCCCAGTGAGAGTGAGTGTGTGTGGGACCCGTACCCCAGTGAGACTCAGTGTGTGTGGGACCCGTACCCCAGTAAGAGTCAGTGTATGTGGGACCCGTACCCCAATGAGAGTCAATGTGTGTGGGACCCGTACCCCAGTGAGACTCAGTGTGTGTGGGACCCGTACCCCAGTGAGAGTCAGTGTGTGTGGGACCCGTACCCCAGTGAGGGTCAGTGTGTGTGGGACCCGTACCCCAGTGAGAGTCAGTGAGTGTGGGACCCGTACCCCAGTGAGAGTCAGTGTGTGTGGGACCCGTACCCCAGTGAGAGTCAGTGTGTGTGGGACCCGTACCCCAGTGAGAATCAGTGTGTGTGGGGCCCGTACCCCAGTGAGAGTCAGTGTGTGTGGGGCCCGTACCCCAGTGAGAGTCAGTGTGTGTGGAACCCGTACCCCAGCGAGAGTCAGTGTGTGTGGGACCCGTACCCCAGTGAGAGTCAGTGTGTGTGGGACCCGTACCCCAGTGAGAGTCAGTGTGTGTGGGGCCCGTACCCCAGTGAGAGTCAGTGTGTGTGGAACCCGTATCCCAGTGAGAGTCAGTGTGTGTGGGACCCGTACCCCAGTGAGAGTCAGTGTGTGTGGGACCCGTACACCAGTGAGAGTCAGTGTGTGTGGAACCCATACCCCAGTGAGAGTCAGTGTGTGTGGAACCCGTACCCCAGTGAGAGTCAGTGTGTGTGGAACCCGTACCCCAGTGAGAGTCAGTGTGTGTGGGACCCGTACCCCTGTGAGAGTCAGTGTGGGACCCGTACCCCAGTGAGAGTCAGTGTGTGTGGGACCCGTACCCCAGTGAGAGTCAGTGTGTGTGGGACCCGTACCCCAGTGAGAGTCAGTGTGTGTGGGACCCGTACCCCAGTGAGAGTCAGTGTGTGTGGGACCCGTACCCCAGTGAGAGTCAGTGTGTGTGGGACCCGTACCCCAGTGAGATTCAGTGTGTGTGGGACCCGTACCCCAGTGTGAGTCAGTGTGTGTGGGACCCGTACCCCAGTGAGAGTCAGTGTGTATGGGACCCGTACCCCAGTGCGAGTCAGTGTGTGTCGGACCCGTACCCCAGTGAGGGTCAGTGTGTGTGGGACCCGTACCCCAGTGAGGGTCAGTGTGTGTGTGGAACCCGTACCCCAGTGAGAGTCAGTGTGTGTGGGACCCGTACCCCAGTGAGAGTCAGTGTGTGTGGGACCCGTACCCCAGTGAGAGCCAGTGTGTGTGGGACCCGTACCCCAGTGAGAGTCAGTGTGTGTGGGACCCGTACCCCAGTGAGGGTCAGTGTGTGTGGGACCCGTACCCCAGTGAGAGTCAGTGTGTGTGGGACCCGTACCCCAGTGAGAGTCAGTGTGTGTGGGACCCGTACCCCAGTGAGAGTCAGCGTGTGTGGGACCCGTACCCCAGTGAGAGTCAGTGTGTGTGCGACCCGTACCCCAGTGAGAGTCGGTGTGTGTGGGTCCCGTACCCGAGTGAGAGTCAGTGTGTGTGGGACCGTACCCCAGTGAGAGTCAGTGTGTGTGGGACCCGTACCCCAGTGAGAGTCAGTGTGTGTGGGACCCGTACCCCAGTGAGAGACAGTGTGTGTGGGACCCGTACCCCAGTGAGAGTCAGTGTGTGTGGGACCCGTACCCCAGTGAGAGTCAGTGTGTGTGGGACCCGTACCCCAGTGAGAGTCAGTATGTGTGGGACCCGTACCCCAGTGAGAGTCAGTGTGTGTGGGACCCGTACCCCAGTGAGAGTCAGTGTGTGTGGGACCCGTACCCCAGTGAGAGTCAGTGTGTGTGGGACCCGTACCCCAGTGAGAGTCAGTGTGTGTGGGACCCGTACCCCAGTGAGAGTCAGTGTGTGTGGGACCCGTACCCCAGTGAGAGTCAGTGTGTGTGGGACCCGTACCCCAGTGAGAGTCAGTGTGTGTGGGACCCGTACCCCAGTGAGATTCAGTGTGTGTGGGACCCGTACCCCAGTGTGAGTCAGTGTGTGTGGGACCCGTACCCCAGTGAGAGTCAGTGTGTATGGGACCCGTACCCCAGTGCGAGTCAGTGTGTGTCGGACCCGTACCCCAGTGAGGGTCAGTGTGTGTGGGACCCGTACCCCAGTGAGGGTCAGTGTGTGTGTGGAACCCGTACCCCAGTGAGAGTCAGTGTGTGTGGGACCCGTACCCCAGTGAGAGTCAGTGTGTGTGGGACCCGTACCCCAGTGAGAGCCAGTGTGTGTGGGACCCGTACCCCAGTGAGAGTCAGTGTGTGTGGGACCCGTACCCCAGTGAGGGTCAGTGTGTGTGGGACCCGTACCCCAGTGAGAGTCAGTGAGTGTGGGACCCGTACCCCAGTGAGAGTCAGTGTGTGTGGGACCCGTACCCCAGTGAGAGTCAGTGTGTGTGGGACCCGTACCCCAGTGAGAATCAGTGTGTGTGGGGCCCGTACCCCAGTGAGAGTCAGTGTGTGTGGGGCCCGTACCCCAGTGAGAGTCAGTGTGTGTGGAACCCGTACCCCAGCGAGAGTCAGTGTGTGTGGGACCCGTACCCCAGTGAGAGTCAGTGTGTGTGGGACCCGTACCCCAGTGAGAGTCAGTGTGTGTGGGGCCCGTACCCCAGTGAGAGTCAGTGTGTGTGGAACCCGTATCCCAGTGAGAGTCAGTGTGTGTGGGACCCGTACCCCAGTGAGAGTCAGTGTGTGTGGGACCCGTACACCAGTGAGAGTCAGTGTGTGTGGAACCCATACCCCAGTGAGAGTCAGTGTGTGTGGAACCCGTACCCCAGTGAGAGTCAGTGTGTGTGGAACCCGTACCCCAGTGAGAGTCAGTGTGTGTGGGACCCGTACCCCTGTGAGAGTCAGTGTGGGACCAGTACCCCAGTGAGAGTCAGTGTGTGTGGGACCCGTACCCCAGTGAGAGTCAGTGTGTGTGGGACCCGTACCCCAGTGAGAGTCAGTTTGTGTGGGACCCGTACCCCAGTGAGAGTCAGTGTGTGTGGGACCCGTACCCCAGTGAGAGTCAGTGTGTGTGGGACCCGTACCCCAGTGAGAGTCAGTGTGTGTGGGACCCGTACCCCAGTGAGAGTCAGTGTGTGTGGGACCCGTACCCCAGTGAGAGTCAGTGTGTGTGGAACCCGTACCCCAGTGAGAGTCAGTGTGTGTGGAACCCGTACCCCAGTGAGAGTCAGTGTGTGTGGGACCCGTACCCCAGTGAGAGTCAGTGTGTGTGGGACCCGTACCCCAGTGAGAGTGAGTGTGTGTGGGACCCGTACCCCAGTGAGAGTCAGTGTGTGTGGAACCCGTACCCCAGTGAGAGTCAGTGTGTGTGGGACCCGTACCCCAGTGAGAGTCAGTGTGTATGGGACCCGTACCCCAGTGAGAGTCAGTGTGTGTGGGACCCTTACCCCAGTGAGAGTCAGTGTGTGTGGGACCCGTACCCCAGTGAGAGTCAGTGTGTGTGGGACCCGTACCCCAGTGAGAGTCAGTGTGTGTGGAACCCGTACCCCAGTGAGAGTCAGTGTGTGTGGGACCCGTACCCCAGTGAGAGTCAGTTTGTGTGGGACCCGTACCCCAGTGAGAGTCAGTGTGTGTGGGACCCGTACCCCAGTGAGAGTCAGTGTGTGTGGGACCCGTACCCCAGTGAGAGTCAGTGTGTGTGGGACCCGTACCCCAGTGAGAGTCAGTGTGTGTGGGACCCGTACCCCAGTGAGAGTCAGTGTGTGTGGAACCCGTACCCCAGTGAGAGTCAGTGTGTGTGGAACCCGTACCCCAGTGAGAGTCAGTGTGTGTGGGACCCGTACCCCAGTGAGAGTCAGTGTGTGTGGGACCCGTACCCCAGTGAGAGTCAGTGTGTGTGGGACCCGTACACCAGTGAGAGTCAGTGTGTGTGGGACCCGTACCCCAGTGAGAGTCAGTGTGTGTGGGCCCCGTACCCCAGTGAGAGTCAGTGTGTGTGGGACCCGTACCCCAGTGAGAGTCAGTGTGTGTGGAAACCGTACCCCAGTGAGAGTCAGTGTGTGTGGGACCCGTACCCCAGTGAGAGGGGTTCAACACACTGTGTTGAACCCCTACCCTGAGGTTAGTGAAGACGGAATTCTGAGTCAGTGGTCAGAGGTGTGTGGTCGGTGAATGTGCCTGAGTGAGCGTCAGGAATCTGGGGAAGACGTTATCACAGAAAGTTTAAACAGCGCCGTGTGTTTTGCAAACTTCAGTATTCGCGAATGGTGATTGTGTGCAGCTGCTCAGAGATGATCGAGTGGAACAAGTTAAACCGGTTTGAAAAGAGATATGGTTGAAAATAACTTGTGTGTCAGAATTGGCGAGTGACATCATTCAGCAGTTTCCCAAAGGCATTCACAAACATTCCGGAACAGTCTGTCCTGTTTGAGTCGATAGGCATTAGTCGCAACAATAACTTAAATTGGCAGGAGGGAGGCTTAGTGGGAGTGCTGCACTGTCAGAGGGTCAGTACTGAGGGAGTGCTGCACTGTCAGAGGGTCAGTACTGAGGGAGTGCCGCACTGTCAGAGGGTCAGTACTGAGGGAGTGCTGCACTGTCAGAGGGTCAGTACTGAGGGAGTGCCGCACTGTCAGAGGGTCAGTACTGAGGGAGTGCCGCACTGTCAGAGGGTCAGTACTGAGGGAGTGCTGCACTGTCAGAGGGTCAGTACTGAGGGAGTGCCGCACTGTCAGAGGGTCAGTGCTGAGGGAGTGCTGCACTGTCAGAGGGTCAGTACTGAGGGAGTGCTGCACTGTCAGAGGGTCAGTACTGAGGGAGTGCCGCACTGTCAGAGGGTCAGTACTGAGGGAGTGCTGCACTGTCAGAGGGTCAGTACTGAGGGAGTGCCGCACTGTCAGAGGGTCAGTACTGAGGGAGTGCCGCACTGTCAGAGGGTCAGTACTGAGGGAGTGCCGCACTGCCAGAGGGTCAGTACTGAGGGAGTGCCGCACTGTCAGAGGGTCAGTACTGAGGGAGTGCTGCACTGTCAGAGGGTCAGTACTGAGGGAGTGCCGCACTGTCAGAGGGTCAGTACTGAGGGAGTGCCGCACTGTCAGAGGGTCAGTACTGAGGGAGTGCTGCACTGTCAGAGGGTCAGTACTGAGGGAGTGCTGTACTGTCAGAGGGTCAATGATTTGGCACCTCAGGAACACAAAGCTCATGAAGTGACATTTTCTCCTGAATGAATCCTGTTTGATGACAAAACTGGAATGTGATCTTGCAAAATATTCTTTTGGTTCACATATTTGTGTTCAGTGAAGGAAGGAATTCACAAACAAGTCTTCACTGGAAGATAAAACCACAAGTCAGTACACTGACTGATATCTCTCAGTCCCCTCTCTCTCTCAGGGAGATATCTGTACACTGACTGGTGTCTCTCAGTCCTCTCTCTCTTGGGGAGATATCTGTACACTGACTGGTGTCTCTCAGTCCCCTCTCTCTCTCAGGGAGATATCTGTACACTGACTGGTGTCTCTCAGTCCCCTCTCTCTCTCAGGGAGATATCTGTACACTGACTGGTGTCACTCAGTCCCCTCTCTCTCTCAGGGAGATATCTGTACGCTGACTGGTGTCTCTCAGTCCCCTCTCTCAGGGAGATATCTGTACACTGACTGGTGTCTCACAGTCCCCTCTCTCTCTCAGGGAGATATCTGTACGCTGACTGGTGTCTCTCAGTCCCCTCTCTCTCAGGGAGATATCTGTACACTGACTGGTGTCTCACAGTCCCCTCTCTCTCTCAGGGAGATATCTGTACACTGACTGGTGTCTCTCAGTCCCCTCTCTCTCTCAGGGAGATATCTGTACACTGACTGGTGTCTCTCAGTCCCCTCTCTCTCTCAGGGAGATATCTGTACACTGACTGGTGTCTCTCAGTCCCCTCTCTCTCAGGGAGATATCTGTACACTGACTGGTGTCTCACAGTCCCCTCTCTCTCTCAGGGAGATATCTGTACACTGACTGGTGTCTCTCAGTCCCCTCTCTCTCAGGGAGATATCTGTACACTGACTGGTGTCTCACAGTCCCCTCTCTCTCTCAGGGAGATATCTGTACACTGACTGGTGTCACTCAGTCCCCTCTCTCTCTAAGGGATATATCTGTACACAGACTGGTGTCTCTCAGTCCCCTCTCTCTCAGGGAGATGTCTGTACACTGACTGGTGTCTCTCGGTCCCCTCTCTCTCAGGGAGATATCTGTACACTGACTGGTGTCTCTCAGTCCCCTCTCTCAGGGAGATATCTGTACACTGACTGGTGTCTCTCAGTCCCCTCTCTCTCTCAGGGAGATATCTGTACACTCACTGGTGTCTCTCAGTCCCCTCTCTCTCAGGGAGATATCTGTACACTGACTGGTGTCTCTCAGTCCCCTCTCTCTCTCAGGGAGATATCTGTACACTGACTGGTGTCTCTCGGTCCTCTCTCTCTCAGGGAGATATCTGCACACTGACTGGTGTCTCTCAGTCCTCTCTCTCTCTCAGGGAGATATCTGTACACTGACTGGTGTCTCTCAGTCCCCTCTCTCTCAGGGAGATGTCTGTACACTGACTGGTGTCTCTCAGTCCCCTCTCTCTCAGGGAGATATCTGTACACTGACTGGTGTCTCTTAGTCCCCTCTCTCTCCCAGGGAGATATCTGTACACTGACTGGTGTCTCTCAGTCCCCTCTCTCTCTCAGGGAGATATCTGTACACTGACTGGTGTCTCTCAGTCCCCTCTCTCTCTCAGGGAGATATCTGTACACTGACTGGTGTCTCTCAGTCCCCTCTCTCAGGGAGATATCTGTACACTGACTGGTGTCTCTCAGTCCCCTCTCTCTCAGGGAGATATCTGTACACTGACTGGTGTCTCTCAGCCCCCTCTCTCTCAGGGAGATATCTGTACACTGACTGGTGTCTCTCAGTCCTCTCTCTCTCAGGGAGATATCTGTACACTGACTGGTGTCTCTCAGTCCCCTCTCTCTCAGGGAGATATCTGTACACTGACTGGTGTCTCTCAGTCCCCTCTCTCTCAGGGAGATATCTGTACACTGACTGGTGTCTCTCAGTCCTCTCTCTCTCTCAGGGAGATATCTGTACACTGACTGGTGTCTCTCAGTCCTCTCTCTCTCAGGGAGATATCTGTACACTGACTGGTGTCTCTCAGTCCCCTCTCTCTCTCTCAGGGAGATATCTGTACACTGACTGGTGTCTCACAGTCCCCTCTCTCTCTCAGGGAGATATCTGTACACTGACTGGTGTCTCACAGTCCCCTCTCTCTCTCAGGGAGATATCTGTACACTGACTGGTGTCTCTCAGTCCCCTCTCTCTCAGGGAGATATCTGTACACTGACTGGTGTCACTCAGTCCCCTCTCTCTCTAAGGGATATATCTGTACACTGACTGGTGTCTCTCAGTCCCCTCTCTCTCTTCACAGCTCCAGGGTCCCAGGTTCGATTCCGGCTAGGGTCACTGTCTGTGCGGAGTCTGCACATCCTCCCCGTGTGTGCGTGGGTTTCCTCCCACAGTCCAAAGATGTGCGGGTTAGGTAGATTGGCCAGGATAAATAAACTGAGTGTCCAAGATTGCCCTTGGTGTTGGGTGGGGTTACTGGGTTATGGGGGTAGGGTGGAGGTGTTGACCTTGGGTAGGGTGCTCTTTCCAAGAGCCGGTGCAGACTCGATGGGCCGAATGGCCTCCTTCTGCACTGTAAATTCCATGCTAATCTATGATAATATAATCTCTCTGTCTCTCTCTCTCTCACTATCTCAGTCTCTCTCTCTTTCTCTCTCTGTCTCTCTCTCTCTCTCTCTCTCAGTCTGTCTCTCTTTTTCTCTCTCTCTGTCTCGCTCTCTGTCTTTCTCTCTCTCAGTCTTTCTCTCCCTGTCTGTCTCTGTCTCTCTCTCTGTCTCTTTCTCTCAGTCTTTCTCTCTCTGTCTCTCTCTCTCTCACTGTCTTTCTCTCTCTCTCTCTCAGTCTCTCTCTGTCTCTCTCTCTCTCTGTCTCTCTCTCGGTCTCTCTCTCTCTCTGTCTTTCTCTCTCTCTCTCTCTCAGTCTGTCTCTCTCTCTGTCTCCGTGTGTCTCACTCTTTCTCTATCTATCTCAGCCTCTGTGTAACTCTCTGTTTCTGTCAGTCCCTCTCTCTCTCAGTCTCTTTCTTTCTCTGTCTCTGTCTCGCTCTCTCTCTGTCTCTCTCTCTCTCTCTCTCTGTCTGTCTCTCTCTCTATTTCAGTCTCTCTCTGTCTCTCTCTCTCTCTGTCTTTCTCTCTCTCTCTCAGTCTGTCTCTCTCTCAGTCTCTCTCTGTCTCTCTCTCTCTATTTCAGTCTCTCTCTGTCTCTCTCTCTCTCTGTCTTTCTCTCTCTCTCTCTCTCTCTCAGTCTGTCTCTCTCTCTGTCTCCGTGTGTCTCACTCTTTCTCTATCTATCTCAGCCTCTGTGTAACTCTCTGTTTCTGTCAGTCCCTCTCTCTCTCAGTCTCTTTCTTTCTCTGTCTCTGTCTCGCTCTCTCGCAGTCTTTCTCTCTGTCTCTCTCCATCTTACTCTCTCTCTCTGTCTCTCTCTCTCTCTCTGTCTCTCTCTCTGTTTTTTTCTCTCTATCTCAGTCTCTCTCTCTCTCTCTGTCTCTCCCTCTCTCTCTCTGTCTCTATCTCTCTGTCTCCGTCTCTCTCCCTCTCTCTCTCTGTCTCTCTCTCTCTGTCTCTCTCTCTCTCTGCTTCTGTCTGTCTCTCTCTCTCTCTATCTATCTCAGTCTCTGTGTAACTCTCTGTTTCTGTCAGTCTCTCTCTATCTCAGTCTCTTTCTTTCTCTGTCTCTGTCTCGCTCTCTCTGTCTCTGTCTCTCTCTCTCTGTTTCTGTCAGTCTCTCTCTATCTCAGTCTCTTTCTTTCTCTGTCTCTGTCTCGCTCTCTCTCCTTTCAGACGCTCCTTATAACTGACCTCTTGGACTGTGTTCTCAGGTCACCCTCGGATGGCACAGTGGTTAGCACTGCGGCGTCACAGCGCCCGGTACCCGGCTTGAACCCGGGCCTGGTGTCACTGTCTGTGCGGAGTCTGCACGTCCTCCCCGTGTCTGCGTGGGTTTCCTCCGGGTGCTCCGGTTTCCTCCCACAGTCCAAAGATGTGCAGGTTAGGTGGATTGGCCATGATAAATTGCCCCTTTGTGTCCAGGGATGTGCAGGTACAGTTGGAGCTTTGGGAACAGGACAAGGCGGTGGGGGGGGGGGGGGTAGTGGGCGGGGTTGGGTGCTCTTTCAGAGGGTCAGTGCAGACTGGGTGGGCTGAATGGCCTCCTTGTGCACTGAGGGGTTGGGCAGACGCTGCTATCTCCTCGGGGGTCTCGGGCGGCGCTCTCTGCTGCTGTGATGCGTCTCGGGATGTTTTGCGGGCTGAGGGATGTGTGGTTCTTGTCGTGAGAGTGTCCGATTTGTTTGGGGTGGCTGAGTTGGGAGGGGGGGGTGAAAGGTGAAAGGTCACGCGAGGATCCCCGTGTTGCCTCTGTCATTCCAGGAGTCCACGAAGAGGTACCCGTGTGGGTACGAGCACACGCCCAGTCCCATCGCCAGCAACATCCCAGTCGAGGCCGTGGCCGCGCTCACCGACTCCATCCAGCTGACCGCCGTGGCGGTCGCCAGTGACATGAACAACACCATCCTATTCCTGGGCGATCGACTGGGGAAGCTTCACAAGGTCGGTGGTTCTGTCTTGTACTGCGGCCGGTGGGTTGGGGGGGGGGTGGGGGCGGTGAGGGGGAGGGGTGGGCAGTGTGGGGGAGGGGTGGGCACACGTTGGTGGTAGTGGGGATGGATGGGGGGTGGGGGGTCAAGGCTGGCGGGCATCACCTTCCCTCACTCACACGTCTCCCCACCTTCCGACGCAGGTTTTCCTGAGGTCCCGCTCCGAAGCCCGGATGTTCGGCAGTGTGACAATCCAGCCAGGATCCCCCATCAACCGGGATCTCTTCCTGGACCCGGAGGGTGACCATGTCTATGTCCTGACATCAACACAGGTGAGAGCTGCCACGGGAGGGTGGTGAGCGGGGTGGGGGGGGGGGGGGGGGAGCGGTAAAGGCTCCTCAAAAACTCGCTGCGTTTAACATAAAACTCTCCTCAAATTTTTGTGGGATGAACAAGGAGACAATATAAAATAAGAGGTAAACTTCCGAAAATGCTGCAGGAACAGAGGGACCTGGGGGTATCTGTGCCAAGATCATTGAAGGACAGGTGGAGATTTTTTAATGTATCATGTCTGTCGCTGCCTCAGTCCCAGCGTTTATCGTCCGTCCCTAATTGCCCCTTGAGAAGGGGGTGGGTGAGCCGCCTTCTGGAACCCGCTGCAGTCCCAAGTGGTGTAGGTACACCCACTGTGCTGATAGGGAGGGAGTTCCAGGATTTTGCGACAGTGAAGGAACGGCCGATATATTTCCAGTCGGGATGGTGAGGGGCTCAGACGCCAAGTTTGGGGGAAGCTTAGTTGATGAATCAAGTCCTGGCGCAATACGACAAGTTGTAAGATTTGTAATATTTCTGGACTATCCAAGTTGTTCGATTCCTTGTATTATTCGACTGTGTAACGTTGAAGGAATTTATATTATCTCTGCTATTCGGTTATCAGTAGCACTTTGCGAATACTGGAACTCAGCAGAAATTTGCAGTATAAACTCCTCAGGTGCCAAAAAGAATTGTTTTATTTGTAGTCGCTTGATTACAATTTGAAAGTCATTTAAAAGGCAATTCGTAGACAATTCGAAGCTTTCAGAGAATTACAGACGGGGGCGTCATTCTCCGACCCCCCGCCGGGTCGGAGAATGGCCGTTGGCCGCCGTGAATCCCGCCCCCGCCGAAGTCTCCGCTCCCGGAGATTGGGCGGTGGCGGGAATCAGGCCGCGCCGGTTGGCGGGACCCCCCGCTGGATTCTCCGGCCCGGATGGGCCGAAGTCCCGCCCAGGAATTGCCTGTCCCGCCGGCGTAAATCAAAGCTGGTATTTACCGGCGGGACCAGGCGGCGTGGGCGGGCTCCGGGGTCCTGGGGGGGGGGCGCGGGGCGATCTGACCCCGGGGGGTGCCCCCACGGTGGCCTGTCCCGCGATCGGGGCCCACCGATCCGCGGGCGGGCCTGTGCCGTGGGGGCACTCTTTCCCCTACGCCTCCGCCACGGCCTCCACCATGGCGGAGGCGGAAGAGACTCTCCACACTGCGCATGCGCGGGAAACTGACAGCGGCCGCTGACGCTCCCGCACATGCGCCGCATTTCCGCGCCAGCTGGCGGGGCAACAAACGCCATTTCCGCCAACTGGCGGGGCGGAAATCCCTCCGGCGCCGGCCTAGCCCCTCAATGTTGGGGCTCGGCCCCCAAAGATGCGGAGCATTCCGCACCTTTGGGCCGGCGCAATGCCCGCCTGATTGGCGCCGTTTTTGGCGCCAGTCGGCGGACATCGCACCGTTGGGGGAGAATTTCGCCCATTATCTTTTTTGCTTAGGCAGACAGCTCGAAAGTAACTTTTAAAAGGTCAAAGTCTGGCAATGAGACATGAAGAGAGAGAGAAAGCTAATCTTCAGCTAAACTCAAACTCAAAGTCAAAAGTGGACTAACATCACTGACACAGACTGTTAGACTGACAGAACCCCCAAAAGACATCTCTAAAATGGAGACTAGAATCAAAGACAGAAATTAAGGACAGACAACACCAAAAGACAACACTAACATGGCGGGCAGAAACTTTTCAGTTATACACTTTCATATCTGTCTTAAGTCATCTAATCACACCCCAATATAATCCGAATTGGTTTGGGTTAGACTCAAACACATTTGATTTGATGGCAAGCCGTCCATCTTCAATGTGCAACATTAGCTTTTCTGACCCAGCTGTTGTCTGCATTGTGAGCAATGGTGTCTTCATGTTGCTATGGTATTCAGTCCTTGTCCTTGACAATTAGCACAAGAGTTGTCAAATTATCTTGCAACTGTGCTGTTTTAATGTCACACTGACTCTGAAAATATGCATTTGCCAGAACAACGGACCTCAGTAAAAGTGAACTATGCTGTATAAATGGGTATTTAAAACTGGGGCTCAATATTTATGCTTAAACAGCTATCTTTTACCTATACTAGTTGTATTCAAAATACCTGGCTTCAACAGTCGGCCCTTTGATAAATCAAAAAATTAAGTGAGATATATCAGAAAAGATTAAATACATCATTAATGCGATAGGATAGGTAAAAGCGCAAAGAATAACTAATTCATATTGTCATTACAGTTTTAAACAATAAAATGGACACTTAACATTGCAACAGGCATTTCAAAATAATTATTATAATTAATAAATTAATCAAATTTGATCACATTGGTCTGTTATGTAAATGATGAATGCAGCTACACAGGAGAATTGGATTATTCTTATTGTGGACATTTCAGTGTGTCCCAAACCACCCACAAATTTTATCCCAGAGAGAGATAAATTGGGGTGGATCAAGTTTTTGATTTCTTTTTGGACCTGTAATGCCAAATCTTTAACTTCTTTCTAGCATATAGTCAAGTGCCATTCGATTTTGTAATACTACGGTTAATCATTTTACAGATCTTAACATTGATATACTGATTGATACAGTAAAAAGTTGAACATATGATCTAGTAATAAATGTGTAAAATGATTATCAAAATGATGTCAAGTCTTTGACATCTTCTGGATAATACACAAAAGCTTGTTGAAAGGGTTAATTTTCTTGCAGAGACAAAAAGAGGCGTATAGCTTGGAATGATGCCATTCGCATCTCCAAACTTTAAAAAAAATATTTGTCACTCAAATGGACTGGGAGTAAAAAGTTGGATTGCTGCCAAATTCACGTTATCAAATGTCTTTGAACAATCTGTTCTTTTGGAATATAGATTTGAGTTGTTTTTTTAAAAAAAACAGCTTCCACATTGTTTGGAGTTTTAATTTCCAGACTAATTTTAAACATTTATTTTAAAATATCAAATACAATAACTTATTAAATATATAACTGAACCAATCTTGTGCTGTATCTTGATTTTCTGTCGATGAATTTGTCGATTCTGTTAAAGGAAACACAGCTAACAAGATATGTTAATTTCTTTAAATTAATAAAGCAACGTTCAGAATAATGACAGTTTTCTTAAGTTGACAGTTCTTGGCAACTTTTTAGCGATACATTGAGGGTTCTTTAGCTGCTTTGATGGCAGCCTTTCTGTTCTGAGTAAGTTCCCTTTTTCGTTTGGAAATTTTCTGTCCCAAGTAAACATCTTTCTGGGCAATTTGTGCTTTGTGAAAGCTAGCTTTGTGACTGTTAGCACTGAGGTGGTTCAAGACCACCTGTAAGTCTTTGTCATGATCATCTTTATTGATGGAGGTTATCAGAACATCATCTTCATATTGGATAATGGTGGAAGGCCGAACAGGCAGTTGCCTGAGATGATTCTGTGAAGCCATGTGGTAAACAGTTGGGCTATTATGATACTGTTGTTGATTAACTGTAAAAGCAAACCATGGTTGTAGTTGCTTAGCCAGTGTTGCTGACCAGAAGCCATACTGGGTGTGTCTTGTTGGTACGTGTTACATGGTTGACCACGAGGTGGAAATGTATTGTAGTGAACATTGTCTACTTCATTATCATCTCTCGAATCCATCCATTGTTTTTGATAGCATTTTGCCATCCAGTGTCCTACTCTACCACAGAAAAGACATTGTGGTATTTTCTTACATGATTTTAATGGAGCAAGTGTACATGTTTGTTCTAGCGCTGGTGGTGAAATTGTAGTTACTGCTGATATTCCTGCAGGTGCTGCAACAGCCGCCGCTGGAGCAGCAGGTAACATGGGCTGGATTTGAACACTATCTTCGTCTGCTTGGGCTGCTTTCTGAGTTTGTTCAATTTTCTGCACAGAAAGCCTGTTTGTCAAAGAATTGCAGTGTTCAGTTACGTTGTTTATATCTCTTTCTAAAACACATCTTTCTTTCATTAACTTGCAATTTTCAAGTTCAATTCGCTCAGTTTTTAATTGCAATTGTCGGTATTTTGACTCCACTTCAAAGACTTGATTTTGGAATTCTGTTATTTGAAAAGATAACTGCTGGAGTTCAGAGGTTTTGTTTTGCAAATCTGTTCTAATTTCATCATAATGCTCAAGTTTGGATTTTGCAACTCGCAATTCTGTTCTAATTTCATCATAATGCTCAAGTTTGGATTTTGCAACTTGCAAATCTGTTCTAATTTCATCATAATGCTCAAGTTTGGATTTTGCATCTTGCAATTCTTCCACAACTGCACTTAGTTGGTCTTTAGTGGACTGAAGCTGATGATCACTTTTATTTTTAACAATGATCTCTTGCTGACTGTGTATCTGACCCGTAATTACCAGGGACCATTTTACACGTTCTGCACTGTGTAATCGTGTGCATTTTCCCCATGCTCTCTTGATATTATTGAAGGACCACTGTCCTCTGGGGATATCATACTTTGATTCAATTTTTTTTGAGGTTTCACATAGGTCAAATTGTCTACGAGTGAAAGATCTACAATCCCCCAACATATCTTCAACAGAAACATCTGGTATTCCAACACCCCCCTTGGATGTAGTGGGGAGTAATTTTCTGCCTGCTAAAGGCTCTGAATCTACACTTTGATTTGGATCAGCCATAAATTTTCTTGATCGCTGACTGCCTTAAAGACCTCAAAGACTGTTTTATTTTAGTTACTGCAGTGACTAATCTTCCAGTCACGTCTACATTAGTCTCAACGACTAGCACTTGATTTATTTAACACAATCTATAAAAAATGTTCTTTTCAAGGGTCGAAGTACTGATTGATGCGGCTTTAAGACTTTTAATGGGTGAAAAAGATATTTCTTACCCTAGTCTAGCCGTGGGTTCCGGCTGTCTTCTGGGCCTCCTCCTCCTATCTCCGAAGCTTCCCGAAGGTTCCGGATCTCCTCCGATTATCTTCGAAGCTTTCCGTCGTCACCTGGGCCTCCGAAGGTCGTTCAGTACTCCCCCCCCAGCTGCCGACTACGCCAATTATAGAGAATCTTTGATTTATGGGATCTTAACCTGTTGAACTACGTCAAGTTTGGGGGAAGCTTAGTTGATGAATCAAGTCCTGGCGCAATACGACAAGTTGTAAGATTTGTAATATTTCTGGACTATCCAAGTTGTTCGATTCCTTGTATTATTCGACTGTGTAAAGTTGAAGGAATTTATATCATCTCTGCTATTCGGTTATCAGTAGCACTTTGCGAATACTGGAACTCAGCAGAAATTTGCAGTATAAACTCCTCAGGTGCCAATAGGAATTGTTTTATTTGTAGTCGCTTGATTACAATTTGAAAGTCATTTAAAAGGCAATTCGTAGACAATTCGAAGCTTTCAGAGAATTACAGACATTATCTTTCTTTGCTTAGGCAGACAGCTCGAAAGTAACTTTTAAAAGGTCAAAGTCTGGCAATGAAA
Organism: Scyliorhinus torazame; assembly: GCF_047496885.1. NCBI lineage: Eukaryota > Metazoa > Chordata > Chondrichthyes > Carcharhiniformes > Scyliorhinidae > Scyliorhinus > Scyliorhinus torazame. The sequence goes on from NW_027308246.1 coordinate 139,952, forward strand.
CATGAAGAGAGAGAGAAAGCTAATCTTCAGCTAAACTCAAACTCAAAGTCAAAAGTGGACTAACATCACTGACACAGACTGGTAGACTGACAGAACCTCCAAAAGACATCTCTAAAATGGAGACTAGAATCAAAGACAGAAATTAAGGGACAGACAACACCAAAAGACAACACTAACATGGCGGGCAGAAACTTTTCAGTTATACACTTTCATATCTGTCTTAAGTCATCTAATCACACCCCAATATAATCCTAATTGGTTTGGGTTACACTCAAACACATTTGATTTGATGGCAAGCCGTCCATCTTCAATGTGCAACATCAGCTTTTCTGACCCAGCTGTTGTCTGCATTGTGAGCAATGGTGTCTTCATGTTGCTATAGTATTCAGTCCTTGTCCTTGACAATTAGCACAAGAGTTGTCAAATTATCTTGCAACTGTGCTGTTTTAATGTCACACTGACTCTGAAAATATGCATTTGCCAGAACAAACGGACCTCAGTAAAAGTGAACTATGCTGTATAAATGGGTATTTAAAACTGGGGCTCAATATTTATGCTTAAACAGCTATCTTTTACCTATACTAGTTGTATTCGAAATACCTGGCTTCAACAGTACACCCACTGTGCTGATAGGGAGGGAGTTCCAGGATTTTGCGACAGTGAAGGAACGGCCGATATATTTCCGAGTCGGGATGGTGAGGGGCTCAGAGGGGAGCCTCCAGGTGGTGGGGGTCCCAGGTATCTGCTGCTCTTGTCCTTCTAGATGGTAGAGGGCGTGGGTTTGGAAGGTGCTGCCTAAGGGGCCTTGGTGAGTTGCTGCAGTGCATCTTGTAGACGGTACACACGGCTGCCTCTGTGCGTCGGTGGGGGAGGGAGTGAATGTGTCTGGGATGGGGTGTCGATCAAGCGGGGCTGCTTTGTCCTGGATGGTGTCGAGCTGCTCGAGTGTTGGAGCTGCTCTCATCCAGGCAAGTGGAGAGTTTCCATCCCACTCCTGACTTGTGCCTTGGAGATGGTGGACAGGCTTTGGGGGGGGGGGTCAGGAGGTGAGTTACTTTCCGCAGGATTCCCAGCCTCTGACCTGCCCTGGGAGCCACAGTATTAATGTGTCTGGGTCCAGTTCAGTTTCTGATCAATGGTAACCCCCAGGATGTTGATAGTGGGGGATTCAGCGATGGTAATACCCGTTTGTAAAGCACCTCATACTCTGGGATTTTATTTTAGAAATGAATGGGGACAGGGAGTACAGGAGCGAGGAGATTATACTTTGATTTGATTTATTATTGTCACATGTATTAGTTTACAGTGAAAAGTGTTGTTTCTTGCCTGCTGTACAAACAATGCATACCGTACATAGGGAAGGAAGGAGAGACTGCAGAATATAATGTTACAGTTATAGCAAGGTGTAGAGAAAAGATCAACTTAATACGAGGTAGGTCCATTCAAAAGTCTGATGGCGGTAGGGAAGAAGCTGTTTTTGAGTCGGTTGGTACGTTACCTCAAACTTTGGTATCTTTTTCCTGACGGAAGAAGGTGGAAGAGAGCATGTCCGGGGTGCGTGGGGTCCTTAATTATGCTGGCGGCCTTTCTGAGGGCTGCGGGAATTATAGATAGAGTCAATGGATGGGAGGCTGGTTTGCGTGATGGACTGGGCTACATTCACGACCTTTTGTAGTTTCCTGTGGTCTTGGGCAGAGCAGGCTCCATACCAAGCTGTGATACAACCAGAAAGAATGCTCTCTATGGGGCATCTGTAGAGGTTGGTGAGTGTCGTAGCTGACATGCCAAATTTCCTTAGCCTTCTGAGAAAGTAGAGTCGTTGGTGGGCTTTCTTATCTATAGTGTCGGCATGGGGGGACCAGGACAGGCTGTTGGTGATCTGGACACCTAAAAACTTGAAGCTCTCGACCCTTTCTACTTCGTTCCCATTGATGTAGACAGGGGCATGTTCTCCACTACGCTTCCTGAAGTCGGTGACAATCTCCTTCGTTTTGTTGACATTGAGGAGAGATTATTGTCGCCGCACCAGTTCACCAGATTCTCGATCTCATTCCTGTACTCTGTCTCGTCATTGTTTCAGACTCAATTTATACAAGACGTCAGCTGGAATATTAAAAAAATAATCTCGAGTATCACAGAATCACAGAATTTACAGTGCCGTAGGAGGCCATTCGGCCCATCGAGTCACCTTGGAAAGAGCACCCTACTCAAGCACACCTGCTCCACCCTATCCCCGTAACCCAGTAACCCCAATTAACTTTTATTTTGGACACTAAGAGCGATTTATCAAGGCCAATCCACCTAACCCGCACCTATACTCCACACGGGGCTGGGGATAGGAGGATTGGCCACACTAAATTGCCCCTTAATTGGAATTTTTTTTTTAATAGGATTAACAGTAAGGTGTGTGTTTATTACCGGGACCCCCCTCCTCACTCGGATTTTTGGCTCTGCGGGTTTTGGTGTGTTAAACTTGTCCCTTCCCCATCCACAGATAACCAAGGTGCCCGTGGCTGAGTGTTCGCGATACTCGAACTGTACGAGCTGTCTAGACGCCCGAGATCCATACTGTGGCTGGTGTGTGCTAGACGGTAGGTTAGTATCTGACACAATGATGCACATACATAGCAATACTGAGAGCTTCAAACAGAGCCACAGGCCATTCGGCCTCTCTGATGCACGCCGCTGTTCCTGCCGCACACCCTCCTCCAACCCCTGCTGTCTCCATGTCTCCCTCTCTCCCCTATCCTTCTATTCCTGTCTCCCTCAAGTTTATCGAGCTCCCCCCCCCCCCCCCCCCGCTTTCCCGTTAATCACAACGGGACGATTCACCTCGAATACTCTGTGTGGGAGCGAGTCCCACATTCCCCACACTCCCCGTGGGAGCGAGTCCCACATTCCCCCACACACCCCCGTGGGAGCGAGTCCCACATTCTCCCCACTCCCCGTGGGAGCGAGTCCCACATTCTCCACACTCCCCGTGGGAGCGAGTCCCACATTCTCCCCACTCCCCATGGGAGCGAGTCCCACATTCCCCACACTCCCCATGGGAGTGAGTCCCACATTCTCCCCACTCCCCATGGGAGCGAGTCCCACATTCCCCACACTCCCCGTGGGAGCGAGTCCCACATTCCCCACACTCCCCGTGGGAGCGAGTCCCACATTCTCCCCACTCCCCGTGGGGAGCGAGTCCCCACATTCTCCCCACTCCCCGTGGGAGCGAGTCCCACATTCTCCCCACTCCCCGTGGGAGCGAGTCCCACATTCTCCACACTCCCCGTGGGAGCGAGTCCCACTTTCTCCCTACTCCCCATGGGAGCGAGTCCCACATTCTCCCCACTCCCTGTGCGAGTGAGTCCCACATTCTCCCCACTCCCCGTGGGAGCGAGCCCCACATTCACCACACTCCCCCATGGGAGCGAGTCCCACATTCTCCCCACTCCCCGTGGGAGCGAGTCCCACAGTCTCCCCACTCCCTGTGGGAGCGAGTCCCACATTCTCCCCACTCCCTGTGGGAGCGAGTCCCACTTTCTCCCTACTCCCCGTGCGAGCGAGTCCCACATTCTCCCCACTCCCTGTGCGAGCGAGTCCCACATTTTCCCCACTCCCCGTGGGAGCGAGTCCCACTTTCTCCCTACTCCCCATGCGAGCGAGTCCCACATTCTCCCCACTCCCTGTGGGAGCGAGTCCCACATTCTCCCCCACTCCCTGTGGGAGTGAGTCCCACATTCCCCCCACTCCCTGTGGGAGCGAGTCTCACATTCCCCCCACTCCCTGTGGGAGCGAGTCCCACATTCTCCCCCACTCCCCGTGGGAGCGAGTCCCACTTTCTCCCTACTCCCCATGCGAGCGAGTCCCACATTCTCCCCACTCCCTGTGGGAGCGAGTCCCACATTCTCCCCACTCCCTGTGGGAGTGAGTCCCACATTCCCCCCACTCCCTGTGGGAGCGAGTCTCACATTCTCCCCCACTCCCTGGGGGAGCGAGTCCCACATTCTCCCCACTCCCTGTGGGAGCGAGTCCCACATTCTCCCCACTCCCTGTGGGAGCGAGTCCCACATTCTCCCCACTCCCTGTGGGAGTGAGTCCCACATTCTCCCCACTACCTGTGGGAGCGAGTCCCACATTCTCCCCACTCCCTGTGGGAGCGAGTCCCACATTCTCCCCACTCCCTGTGGGAACGAGTCCCACATTCCCCCCACTCCCTGTGGCAGTGAGTCCCACATTCTCCCCACTCTCTGGGTAAAGATGTTTCTCCTGAATTCCCCCCGATTGGGTTGATTAGTCTCGGTCTTGTATTGACGCCCCCCCCGGGTTCTGGTCTCTCCCCCTCCCCCGACACAAGTGGAAACATCTTCTCTCCGTCGACCCTGTCGAAATCCCTTCATCATTTTAAACACCTCGATCAGGTCACCCCCTCAGCTTCGTTCCTCGTGAGCAGATGCCCCCTCACCCCCCACCCCCACCCCGCCCATTCTCTCCTCCCCCCCGCCCCCCCCCCCCCCCCCCCCCCCCTCCCCCCACCCCTCGTCCTGTTCAATCTGTCCCGAGATTTAGAATCTCTCAGTTCTGGGATCGTCCTTGTACCTCGTCCAGTGTTTCGATATCCTTCGATAATACAGAGACCGGAACTGTGCACAGTGCTCCCAGTGTGGGTCTAACCAAGGGATATGGAGACTGGAACTGTGCACAGTGCTCCCAGTGTGGGTCTAACCGAGGGATATGGAGATTGGAACTGTGCGCAGTGCTCCCAGTGTGGGTCTAACCGAGGGATATGGAGACTGGAACTGTGCAACAGTGCTCCCAGTGTGTGTCTAACCGAGGGATATGGAGATTGGAACTGTGCGCAGTGCTCCCAGTGTGGGTCTAACCAAGGGATATGGAGACTGGAACTGTGCACAGTGCTCCCAGTGTGTGTCTAACCGAGGGATATAGAGACTGGAACTGTGCACAGTGCTCCCAGTGTGGGTCTAACCGAGGGATATGGAGATTGGAACTGTGTGCAGTGCTCCCAGTGTGGGTCTAACCGAGGGGTATGGAGACCGAACTGTGCACAGTGCTCCCAGTGTGGGTCTAACCGAAGGATATGGAGACTGGAACTGTGCACAGTGCTCCCAGTGTGGGTGTAACCAAGGGATATGGAGACTGGAACTGTGCACAGTGCTCCCAGTGTGGGGTCTAACCAAGGAATATGGAGACTGGAACTGTGCACAGTGCTCCCATTGTGGGTCTAACCGAGGGATATGGAGACTGGAACTCTGCACAGTGCTCCCAGTGTGGGTCTAACCAAGGGATATGGAGACTGGAACTGTGCACAGTGCTCCCAGTGTGGGTCTAACCAAGGGATACGGAGACTGGAACTGTGCACAGTGCTCCCAGTGTGGGTCAAACCGAGGGATATAGAGACCGGAACTGTGCACAATGCTCCCAGTGTGGGTCTAACCAAGGGATATGGAGACCGGAACTGTGCACAGTGCTCCCAGTGTGGGTCTAAACAAGGGATATGGAGACCGGAACTGTACACAGTGCTCACAGTGTGGGTGTGACCAAGGGATATGGAGACTGGAACTGTGCACAGTGCTCCCAGTGTGGGTGTAACCAAGGGATATGGAGACTGGAACTGTGCACAGTGCTCCCAGTGTGGGTCTAACCAAGGGATATGGAGACTGGAACTGTGCACAGTGCTCCCAGTGTGGGTCTAACCAAGGGATATGGAGACTGGAACTGTGCACAGTGCTCCCAGTGTGGGTCTAACCAAGGGATATGGAGACTAGAACTGTGCACAGTGCTCCAAGTGTGGGTGTAACCAAGGGATATGGAGACTGGAACAGTGCACAGTGCTCCCAGTGTGGGTCTAACCGAGGGATATGGAGACTGGAACTGTGCACAGTGCTCCCAGTGTGGGTGTAACCAAGGGATACGGAGACTGGAACTGTGCACAGTGCTCCCAGTGTGGGTCTAACCAAGGGATATGGAGACTGGAAATGTGCACAGTGCTCCCAGTGTGGGTCTAACCGAGGGATATGGAGACTGGAACTGTGCACAGTGCTCCCAGTGTGGGTCTAACCAAGGGATACGTAGACTGGAACTGTGCACAGTGCTCCCAGTGTGGGTCTAACCGAGGGATATGGAGACTGGAACTGTGCACAGTGCTCCCAGTGTGGGTCTAACCAAGGATATGGAGACTGGAACTGTGCACAGTGCTCCAAGTGTGGGTGTAACCAAGGGATATGGAGACTGGAACAGTGCACAGTGCTCCCAGTGTGGGTCTAACCGAGGGATATGGAGACTGGAACTGTGCACAGTGCTCCCAGTGTGGGTGTAACCAAGGGATACGGAGACTGGAACTGTGCACAGTGCTCCCAGTGTGGGTCTAACCAAGGGAT